>NC_133656.1:24203773-24403436 GCF_009905375.1 Apium graveolens | reverse complement strand
CAAGCCACGCACATAGATTCTGTAGGTTGCTGCGCAAACTGAGTAAGAGCACTCCTCATAGCAGCAGTCTTTGCCATTGGATAAAACTTCACCAGAAACTTTTGCGCAAGATCTTGCCACGTAGTGATTGACCCAGCTGGTTCAGAATGTAACCAGTCTTTAGCCTTATCCCTCAATGAGAATGGGAAAAGCCTCAACTTGATAGCCTCATCAGTCACGCCATTAAACTTAAAAGTGCTGCAGATCTCGACAAAATTCCTTATGTGCATGTTGGGGTCTTCAGTTGCCGCTCCTCCAAAAGAAACAGAATTCTGCACCATCTGAATAGTGCCCGGCTTGATTTCAAAGGTGTTAGCTTGAATAGCCGGATGAAGGATGCTTGACTGAATGTCATCAATTTTAGGCCGAGAAAAATCCATAAGAGCTGGATCAGCTTGAACAATATGATCTCCCATGTTTACTGGTTCTTTCTGCTCAGTTCCTGAATCCGAATCCTCAAAATCTAACTTCTCCGGTGTATCAAGAACTTCGTCTTTCTCCTCAGCTGTATCTAAGGTCCTCTTGCGAGCACGAGAACGAGTTTGCATAAACGTTTGCTAAAGTACCTGAAACACAACCGAAAAGAGTAATTAACTACTACGTCCTAATCACTGAGTCCTAATGACCAATGATGGTAAGTACATAAACTAAACAAATACGCCGAGTCCCCGGCAGCGGCGCCAAAAACTTGTTAGGGCGAAATCATGCACTAATATTCACGCAAGTATACGCGTTCGCAAGTAATATAGAATACTTTCTAGTTCGTTCCCTCAGAGACTCAAACTAATTTATTGTCTAATTTAACTCACTCACCAATGTATGATTACTTCTCAATGTTAAGATAATAACACTTAAAATTGTTGATTAAATATTAACTATAATTAACTACTTAATTAACCACTTAACTAAAACTTCAATTTATCAATAATAAAACACTCATGAGATCAAAACTTCATTATTACTTCCTTCTATAGCCATAGTTATTACCTTTAGCATGTGACAGTGATGATATTAATCGAATAACACAAAACTGATAAAAGCCAACTTTCATTGTACTAATACCATTCTACCAAACATCCACAATTAAGATAGAAATTGAATAGTCATCAATTATGTTGAGTTCCTATATGTGTACAGAAATTGACAACACAACGATTTAAGCACAAGTTATTCCTTTTGATTACATAGGGCAAATAAAAATGTTAGAGTTACCCACTAATCATGCACAACGTACATGAACCTATGCTAGCATGGCAAGTTCTAAATCTCAAGATCCACCATCGCTTCACAAGAGATTAACACCCTATCTTATATGTTCGCGACGCACATAAGACGAATACGCACAACCAATACTAGATATCATGCAATCATCATACATTAAAGTATTAAACAATTAACTAAAGAATTCCATAATAAATCCGTTGCAACCCCATGATCACGATTAGCCCATAATAGAACTTATCGCCATCATGGGTTCATATGAAATCATGATAAACGAACACAAGAAAATAACAACTAAACTAATTATATTAAAACAGAGTACGTCACAAGAGTAAATAAGTCAAAGCAAGAAAACTAGCATCCAACGTTACAACGAAACAAGAATCACAAGAATATATGCTTCCTCTTCGTTGCTGTGTGCTAAATCGGTATTCTTCCTTATCTCCTTCGCTTCTTGCAAAACACAATCTAAAACATAATCCCCTCTTAATACTCTGTGAAAAATGTCTCAAATCTACTTATATAATAGTCCCATAAAACTCAGATTACATAGAAGTTGGAAGCCAAACAGAAGTAGAAGTCAAAAACAATATATTATTTTCCCCGACCCTGCGCGGCCGCTCAGCATTTCTGCGCGGGCGCGCAAGGCTGCTGCGCGGCCGCTCAGCATTGCTGCGCGGGCGCGCAGGACCCTACTGGAAAATTTCCAGGTTTGCTCCGTTTCTTCGCCGTAATCTGCCCGTTCTTTTCCTCTCGCAATGGTGAACACATGCCAAGGCTTATTCTTGATGATTCCTCCTCCGAAATGCAACTAATACCCTGAAATGCATAAACACTAGAAAAACGCATCGAATACACAAAATACTTGATTTCAAGACACCAATTTAAGCCATTTTAAGACGTTCTAAGTGGTATAAAATGCCACTTATCACCATCTCTTCTGGATAACTTCAACAACTTCCTTTGTCTGCTGTACTAATTCAGGTCCAAGTATTTTACGCTCTACTACTCCGTCTTAATACATTGGAGATCTGTATTTGCGTTCATAAAAGGCTTCTTAGGGTGACATCCCGATACTAGCGTGATAACTGTTGTTGCAAGCAAATTCTATCAGAGGTAAATGCTCGCCCCAATTTCCTTTGAAATCAATAGCACAAACACGTAATAAATCTTCTATTGTCTGGATTATTCTTTCATTTTGGCCATCCTTCTGTGGGTGATAATCTGTACTCATATTCAATCTTGTTCCTAAACATTCTTGAAAACTCTTCCAGAACTCGAATTAAATCTTGGATCTTGATCAGATACGATAGACACAGGAATTTCATGACGAACTACAATTTCCTTCAGGCACCTATGGATCAACTTATCGAGCGAAAATCTTCCGTTTATAGACAGAAAATGAGTTGACTTGGTAAATCTATTCACTATAAGCCAAATGGCATCATGATTAGTTTTTTTGTGCTTGGTAACCCCAACTATGAAATCCATGGTGACATGCTCCCACTTCCATTCTGGAACCTCCAATGACTGTAGCAATCCGCTTGATCTCTAACACTCTACTTTAACTCTGTTGACATATATAACATCTGCTAATTCATTCTGCAATTTCCCGCTTCATATCTAACCACCTATAATTTCCTTTAAATCTCTATACATCTTGGTACTCCCCGAATGGATTGAATACCTCGAATCGTGAGCTTCCTGTAAAATTTCATCCTTCAGTTCCATCACTGGTGGAATCCAAGTTCTAGAAGAAAACCTAAGAATACCTTGATCGTCATTTTTTTTTGCGTGCACTATTCTTCATATACTAAATGATTTATATCATGATCTACTACCTCTTCCTGACACTTCTTTATCTTCTCTAACAATCCCAACTGAAAAGTTATACTTATACATTTTTACTCCTTTTTGGATCATGCACTCTGACTTCCAATTTCAACTTCTAGAATTCCATAGATAATTCTTCTGGTACAGTCTCTATGTTCATTCTCCCTCCTTCTTGTTCATCTCTTGCCACTACATTTGCTTTTCCTCAAGAGTTCATACTTCAACTCTTGTGGTCCGTATATATCTTACATCTTTCTCTATACTTATAATATTTCCCAATCTTTCAAAACAAATATTATTATTGCTTTTAATTCTCAGTTATGAGTAGGGTACTTCTGCACATAAGGTTTCGGTTGTCTGGATGCATATGCAATAACTTTATTTCTTTGCGTCAACACACATCCTACTCCCTTACGAGAAGTATCACTATAAACTACCAAATCTCTCTGATACTTTCAAAGTGATAAAATAGGTGTTGTAACCATTCTTTCATTTAACTTCGCTAAACTTTCTTCACCCTTCTCCATTTCATATAACCTTCTTGCTTTTCCTGGTTAGCTTCATCCAAAATATTGCAACTTTCAAGAAATCTTGCACAAATTTCTGATAGTAACTGGCCAATGATAAAACTTCTTATTTTTGTTGGTGCTTCTAGTCTTTCTTCATTCATACTATCTTTAATTTATTTATTTTTTCTGAATCCCCCTTTGTCTCCTCCTTACTGACTGTCTATACTAAGAATTATACTTTCTGCCATTACAGTTTTCACTTGGTAAACTTTTTATACCGCTTCATTCTTCTTTGACTACTCAGCTATCAGTGTATAAGTTGTATGATTCTTCATAAGTAACACAAGTATATCTTATTTAGATTCCTCTTTCAAGATTCTACTCATCAAAATTAAATATCACTGGTATATCAGTTCATCCAACTTACATTTCTAGAATTTTATAACAACAGTACTAAGTTTTGAGAATTATTTTTGACATGCCCATAAGTTCAATCTTCACTCAATAATATACCCAGTCTCAAATCAATCTTAAAAATACCTTGCTTCGTTCATTTAATTAAATAAATCATTGGTTCGAGATAACAGATATCTGCTCTTGAGAGTAATCTTGTTGAGCTTCCGCTAACATATAATCTTACACTTTCATCTTTCTTATTAACACATCGTGTCATGGCACTTTAGGGGGTACGCTAGGTCCAATTTCTTTCTCTTCTAATGATCTCCTGTGTTTGCTCTGGTAACTCCTTTATTTTATTTGGTGCCATTATGTGCGGGGCTTTGGACACTGGCTTCATTTCAAGTGCTAAATCAATCATAAACTCACTTTCTCTATCTAAAGGAAATGTTGGTAACTCGTCTGAACACATATGTTGAGACTGTAAAATTTTCAAGTTCGGTTTGCTCTTAACTCTTATTTATAATCGCCATAGTACTTATACTTTGGTCGCTATAATCTTAAATCATTATTAACAAGTTCTTTACTTTCCTTTGTCCTTTAAACTTCTTCACGTTCTCATTTGGCGTCTTCAGAACTATCTTCCATCACGATGGTCTACCTGGGCATCACACTTGAATAGTTAATCCACTCTTTAGAATAATGTCAAATCCTCTTATCTCAAATGATTTCAATTCTTCACAACTTATTTCCAGAAATATCGAATCCGTCATTGGTACTTACTTATTCAATAATTGCACATTCTTAACTTGCTAGCCCATTAGTCATAATCTTATCAATTCGACAGAGTAATTCATCTTATCAACAAAATCTTGAGAGATATACGATCAAGTTGCTCCCACATCTTTCAATACTTTAACACATAAGGTATCCGCGATAATCTTTCACGTCATCACATCCATATTCTAAATAACATATTTCTCAGGAAAATCACAAATTCTCGTTCTCGGAGACGTATTCCTTATTGAAGTTGATTCCCTTGACTCGTAATGCATCCCTGGCTAGGGCCAGTGATTTGCAATTTTTTTCACCGTATGCCCTTGTTTCCTTTCCATGCATGAGAGGTAGATGAGACTTTGTCCGCTGAGTGTATAAGACGTTGACTTTTGTTTGAAAAGCTCTCGCAAAGAACAACGGTACAACGAAACAACTAGAAGGATTCACAATTTTAATAAACTTAGAGTTGAAAAGAAAGAAAAATAATGATTTGGATATGAATGAGACAACCACATTGGTACTTAAGATGGCCAGTCTTTCATACCATATGGCATACAACACATGATTAGGTGGCGTCCCACCCGACTCTTCATCATTCCGACAAAGTGTCTTATCATAACACTGTTTGTCCCAATCAAAAAGTAGAACTTGAGGGGAACAATTAAATCTGAAAGGAATGCAAAATCCTCCATTTTGATATCATTAGAAAGAATTTATTAAGAAAAGGAGTTCATACGCTTTTAGGAATTAAAAAGGAATATACGCTGTAATGTTGAGGACAAGAATGATACCATTGATCACCATCCATATTTCACTTGTATTCATCTTTCGAGTTTGATCGATCATATCCCAATTGAATCATATAATAACTTTAGAAGTATGCTAAAATGCCTTCGTAACTAAGCATTATGGTAGATACTTACTGGTTCAGTCTCGCGTCTGTAACGTCGCACCTACACGTATAATATTTTAACAATTCGATCGTAATGGTGTTCTTATCAAATAACCTTGAGTTTCCTCTTTTAATTTGGAATAACCATGAATCATTCAACATAGCGATCTTTTTCTTAATAATTTTTTTTTTAGAAGAGTCTGAAATCTTCCCAATCTTCTTCGGTCGTGCTCAGGCTTCCGTTAAATCCATGAATTCTTCGAACTCTAATAATCCCAGTAATTGGATGAATAGTTACTCCGTACGCTGGTTCTGTTGTTAATCTTATCAAACAATATTTGTACCTTTCTGTTAGGAATAACCAACTCCCTCATAATCACGGATTACTTCGTCCTCTGAATTAACAATACTAACTCTAAAATAATATCTTTCTAGCTAATCTGAGTCTTTTGACAAACAAGAAACTCAAGCAGTAACTTGACAACCGATGTTTAAAACTTATTTTATAAAAAAAAGGCTTTTAGAAATTTTGTAAGGAAAAATCTTTTTCGAAAACTTGTTAAAAATTTTGAAAATTTTGAAAATCACACCTATGGTTGTCCTTACTGTATGAGTTGGTTGTTGTCCTTCTTATGACCAAATACCAAGTTAAAGAAACGATTACTCAAAGGTCCATTCACTTCCATTTATCTCCTCTCCTTCATTGGGGTCTATTACTTTCCTTAATCAATGAAAACTTCAGATGTCGTTGCACGTTATCTTATTCATGGCTTCACATCAAGGCTTCCATACTGGTAGTACTCCCGTTAACCACTTTGCAATCATTAAGTGGAACAGACTATCCAATAGTCAACAAGTCAGCTAATGTCACATCATCTTGTTAAAATATATATCCCATCATTACAACACCATTTTCTAATTTCAAAAAAAATCTTCAGATCCTTAATCTCCTCTAACTCTCTCTCTTCAACACTTATCTACTCCATTCCACAAGCTAGTCATGAGTGGCCTAATTACTAATAGCTTCTTGTAACCTGGTAACAGCCATCCTCCAGAACACTTGAATCTTCTTTCTAAACTCCTTCTCACCTTAATTTATATCTCAATACTCACCATTTACTGCAGCTCCCGAGTCCATCCCCATAAATACAATTGTTTCATAGGACAGATTTTAAACTGGGGTATAGAACATGGTGTAGGGTAAATTGAAAAGACACACTCACAACCGATGTCTAGTAAAATAAGAATAAACAGATGGATGTTTCTTAAATAGGTCGTCTCATATCAAGAGGTAATAGAATAGCATTAAATAACTTGGAGAGGCACAACTGTCATAATAGAAGGTAATACCGCTAATACTGATGGAGAACAAGGCGCAAATCGAATCTGAGAGAAGATGACGATCCTTAAATGGAAAGCTTCTAAACGATCAGTTGATGCAGGGAAATCAGGATCTGCTATTGCCGTTTCCTGAATATCACGTCGCTAGTTAAGAATCCCGAATCGCAACGCGAACCGTATCAAAGACCTACTATACAGTCGCATTCAACCTCGCTATAACCTATCTTTCTATTTCCTATTCTTAATCCTAACCCTCTACCCAATCCCGACAATCTATGCCTGTTTCAGTGACTTATAACCTGTAGCTCTGATACCAACCTGTGGCGCCCTCCAAAACCCGGGTCAGAAGTTTGGGATCCACAACATATACTCGATATATAAACCTGTATATAAAATATTATTTGCAATGACCCTGCTTTACATAACCACGGATCGCAACAGGTTAAAGTATGAACACAAGCCACAACCTTAACTTTTATTATAACGTACCAAATCCCAACTAATTTAATTTACAACTGACATGAAATTATTTTTACAATCTTACTATCTCACTACTGCAATAAGCTCCTACTAGCTCGATCAATCATAATCTGGAATCCTAGCTCGAACATTAAACTGAGAAACCTCGCTATCAACCGTATCCTTCTTAACTGTAGAATACATAAAAAGATTCGTAAGAGTGAGCTAACTAGCTCAGCAAGTCATATTATCAATAACTGAGGTTAAACAATAATAGACGAGATGATTCAAGGGAATCAAGTTTCTTGTTAAACAACCAATAGAATTGGACATTCATTTTAAGTTTTTAAAACCAAGGTTAGGCTGCTGATCAGTCACGCACTAACCCCGAGCAAAGCACACAGCATTGCTCTAACTACTGGATCCAAGGCACATATTGGCCTAACTTGACCATCGATATGGTCTGACCACGAATCTGGTCCACACAAAGAAAACTATCCAATTCTAAAGCAATTCAATATGATAAACAATAGAATTTAATAAAACCAGATCATAATCAATAACAATAAAACATTTGTATAAAAGCATGGTAAAAATTCATGGTTACCGAAAGGGTATGTCAAAGTACATAAAAGAAGTGGCCTCCAGCCGGTAGGATAATCGGGTATTAGATGAATAGTGTTTTTACAAGGTTTTGGTACTTTGATATCACAAGGTATGGATGAGTATAAAAGTTTTTGTACATTTAAATAATTTTGTTCCAGTGTTTGGTATATGATGGTTATATATTTGTGGAATAATATCGTATTTGTGTGGTTTAATATCTGGTAAATCAACAAGAAACGGTTCACAAAGAATAAGGCTTGCGGCTCAAAGATCAAATGATATGGCTCAGGTTCAAGGCTGAAGGATTCAAAGTATTTACAATATAAAACAGAACTATTTTGGGTATTAAAAGTATGTCACAAGAGAATATTTGCATTACGAGAAAGGTTTAGAAGTACTTGCCTTATCATAATCAATTTTAACTTCATTTGTACTTGTCTAATGACCCCATTCAACAATCACTCGTTCGCTTCTCCTATGCCCCGCTTCTATCCCCTGATCACTTGCTGTATTTTCTACATGTCAATTCTATTTTCTGATCACCTGCTTCTCTTTCTTACGCCTTGCTTACTCTGCTAGGCATCATAAGTATCTATCAATATTCCCCTCATACGATTCTGTTCAACACATACTTCTATCTAACCTTCGTTTCACCCAAATCCGATTAACGGATCGAAAGTTATGTTATAAACAAATAATCACCGAATATATAGACTGACAATCAACCAACAAGTCACATATAACACATAGCACGTTACATAATCAATGATATATCATTTATAAATAAGTTTCGGGTCATAAACGGGCTTTCGGGTATTTAAAATGATTTTTAAAACATTTTTCGGAATTAAAACGGGTCGTTGGATCAATTTTGGAGTAATAAACAGGGTTTGGTTGGCCAAATCTGGCTTCAAAACAATTTTATAATAATTATCGAGCCTTGGAAACAATTTAAAATAATATTTTAAAGCTCGAAACTATTTTTCGGATTTTTTTAAATCAAAATAAATAATTAAATCTAATTAGATAATCAACTAAAATTAATTAATAATTAGTTAAATCAATTAATCAATTAATAATTAAATTAATTGACTAATTAAATAATTAACTATTAATTAAAATTAATTAATTAAATAATTTGGATTGATTTCAGAATAAAAAAAAATTCAGAGGTAAAAATAATGAATTTTGGAATTAAAATTAAATTTCTGAAAATTAATATAAATAGAAATATAATTTTTGAAATGTTTTAAAACAGAAATCCGTTATTTGAAATTTTATAAACTACAGGATATTTGGTAAAAGAATATAGAAAGAAGAGTGACCAAACTGTAAGTTTGGCATCACCTTCCTTCTCCCACGATTCCGGTGGTCGGACTCCATGGCTGCCGTCATGGAGCTTTTCCGGCGACTGGTAACTCGCGCAGAATGAGTTCAAACTCACGGGTAACAACCTACTAGCTTCCAGGATCATGTATCTGCAATCAGTTTTACCAAAATCACGGCCAAATGGCCATAACGGCGAACCAAAAATCCCGCCGCCGCCGTCGTCGTTTTTCCGGCCACAACCAGTTATCGTCTGTTAATTTTATTTATACCATTCGATTGCTTGATCCACGATCTATTCATTCATGCAATCAATTTCAAGAGATAGCCCTCAATAAAGAATCGCCCAAATTCAATCAAGAACATTCAAACTAATTATAAACCCTAACTTCAAATTCTGAGAATCAAACACATATTTGAGCATGTTATTGGACTCCAAATAGATCATATGACATACCAAAATGATCAGGGGAACAAGCTCTACAACATACAATCATCAAATCATTCAAACAATCATCTGTAAAAAATTCATAATTTAAATACCAAGAAATTCGAATATAAATAATTAAATATAAAATCATTCTAGATTTGGATTCTAGATTTCAGTAGCTTCATTTTGAATATATGTACGCCAAAATCGGATATCGATAACGCCTTTAAATTTGTGTTTGATTACGAAGATCAAAATATAACTATAGTATTTTCTCTGTAAAAATTCTGTAAATACTGTTTGCAAATGATTTTCGGTACAAAATAAAATACGGTAGAGGCTATTTATAATTATGGGGAAATAGTATCCTGTTGGATCATTCCGGATATAAAATGGTACGTTTATTTATAAAAAATGATCCAAACGGTACCGGTTTTCGAGATAATTATCCAAACCAGTACAATTTGTACTGCGGTCTTGGTCTCAGCGCCTGGTTACACGTATTACGAGGTGATAATTGTGATAGTTTAATAAAAAACTCCCGTTTATCAAAAATACGAGTTTTATTGATTTACCGAAATGAATATTGTATCGAAAATGTTGCGCCGGGACCCGCGGAGGACAAACTGTACGGCGGATCGGAAAAGTCGAAACACGTAAAATGCTCGGAATATTGCAATTAGGTTAGGAAGGAGTTCTCGGAAGAGTTTCGGGTTCTTAAAACGTAAAAACGAATTACGGTGCTTGGTTCCCGTTTTTATAAAATAGATTTTAAATACCTGGAAAAAGATTTTATAAAATCCATATGATTCCTATAAATTCATAAATCGACATAAAAATAATTAGGAAGATATGACAATTATCTATATTTTATTTGGAACATATAAAAATTGAAATACTTAATTAATAACATTTTTAAACATTCAAACATATTTAACACTTAACAAATAATTCATAGAATAGATACTGAATACATATAATAATTATCTATTAGCAAAAATAATTGCACGATATATCCCGGATATTACAACCATGGAGATTGAATTATAAAATCTACAGAGACACTTATATACAAATGGTGTTTGAGTAGTATATCGAAAATAGAAATTATGGATGGTGAAATCTTTGAATTTGGATGAGTATTTGTTATTGCATGCAAGAGAGAGAAAAGAGATGAGGAGAGAGCCGAGAGAGAGAGTGATCGAGAGAGGGAGAAAGAAAGAGAGGGAGAGAGGGGTGCTCACGGGAAAGAAAAAGAAAGAAGGGGGGGAATGAGCTTGTATTTGTATTAGGGGGCAAGGGTAGTTTCGTAATTCACTAATCCTTTTATTTGCTTGATTTACCCTTTCTTTTTACTCTAATAATATAAAAATGGAATATTAAATATATCTCTCTCGTAAATTTGAATATTATTGTGAATGACAATTTTAAGACGTAGATCTCGAAATTATCTTTCCAACCATTACTCATAATAAACTTTTGAGCGTACGGTTGATTTTATATGATTTTTACAAGCTCACGCTAAAAATAGCATTTTATCACATAAAAATCATTTTAAAATGCAACGATCATGAAATAAATCTGTCTATCATTTTTAGAAAGTCTCTAGGACTATTTCGAAGATAATAAAACAAATCTCATGCCTTTACCTTACTCAGATAATTTTATAAAAATGTACAAAGGTTAAATAAACCTTATTTATATCAAATAATTCCCTTATATCCATAAAATATTAACAGAACACGTATTCACGTATACAGACAAGCAAGCACATTTACTCACACATCACAACTCATGTATGATCATAAAATTTTCCCTTTTTAATATTATTCCTCTTTACGTGTACCGGGTCACGTTCTGCCTGACGGCCCGATGCTCAGCGTTTCAATTACTCTTCACAATATCATTATCGACCGACACGTCACTAGAACGTAATACTTTACTTAAACATTCATTTCACATAATTCACATTTGAAATACTTTAATCCCTTTTTAGGACGGGTTCCGTTCTACTTGACGGCCCGACAACACAGCTTGACTCCTAAGCTGACTCTTTAAATTGGAACACTTCTATCTACGCTCCCAGATACTAATATACAATAATGACTATTAATCAACACTTAATCACATAAGTTATAATCATGGCACATAAATCATACTTTATTTACTTAATTACATCATAAAATTCTCAGTCGTCACAATTTACCCTCCTTAAAAGGATTATGTCCCCGGAATCTAGTCTAAACAAATAGATGGGGATACTTTTCTTGCATTTCACTTTCTAATTCCCAAGTTGATTCTTCCACTATTGGATTTCTCCACAACACTCTAACTAGAGGTACAACTTTATTTCTAAGTGTCCTCTCCTTTCGGTCTAAGATTCGAACTGGTTGTTCCACATAAGACAAATCTTGTTGAATTTCCACTGGTTCCAATTCGATCACATGGCTCGCATCAGCATTATACTTCTTTAGAAGAGATACATGAAATACATTGTGAAGATGTTGTATTTGCGGAGGTAGAGCTAATTCATATGCCACATTTCCAACTCGTTGCAGTACTTCGAATGGTCCAATATACCTAGGACTCAACTTCCCTTTCTTTCTGAATCTGGTTAAACCTTTCCAAGGAGATATCTTTAACAAGACTTTGTCTCCAGGTTCGAATTGCAGATCTTTTCGTTCTCGATTTGCGTACTTTGTTTGTCGATCTTGAGCAGCAATTAATCTTTTTCGAATCATTTCCACATTTTCTTTCGTTTGTTGAACTAGCTCTGGGCCAATTATTTACGCTCACCATCTTCGTCCCAATATGTAGGGGATCTACATTTTCTTCCATACAACGATTCATAAGGCGGCATGCCAATACTCGCGTGATAACTGTTGTTGTAGGAAAACTCAATTAACGGCAAATGATCGTCCCAATTTCCTTTGAAATCTATTGCACAAGTTCGCAACATATCCTCAATTGTCTGAATTGTCCTTTCACTTTGTCCGTTAGTCCGCGGATGATATGTCGTACTCATTTTCAGCTTAGTACCCAAATGATCATGAAACTGTCGCCAAAATCTCGAGTTAAACCTTGGATCTCTATCAGACACGATAGATACAGGTACTCCGTGACGCATCACAATCTCATCCAAATACAATTTGACCAATCTTTCCAATGAAAACCTTTCATTTATCGGCAAGAAATGTGCTGATTTCATCAATCGATCGATTACTACCCAAATCGCATCATGATTAGACTTGGTTTTAGGTAATCCTACCACGAAATCCATCGCGATATGTTCCCATTTCAATTCTGGTATGTCTAGTGGTTGAGGTAATCCACTTGGCCTCTGATGTTCCGCTTTTACTCTTTGACACGTATAACACTTACTTATCCATTCCGCAATTTCCTTTTTCATATTTGGCCTCCAATAACTCTCTTTTAAATCCTTGTATATTTTCATACTTCCAGGGTGGATTGAGAATCTCGAGTTATGCGCTTCTTGCAAAATCTTGTGCTTTAGCTCCACAATATTAGGTATCCAAATACGTGAGTTAACACTATATATTCCTTTCTCATCCTTTTGAGCTTTGGTTTCTTCTCCTGATAACTTATCCTTTCCACGACTCATCACTTGCTCTTGACAACATCGAATCTTTTCCAAAATTTTGTGTTGATATGACATCGCATATATTGCTTCACCTCCAAATTCTAGAGTCTACACTTCTATTTCCATCTTTTCAAAATCCTTGATTAATTTCTCCGATGACGTTAACATATTCAATCTTTCTTTGCGACTTAGAGCGTCTACTACCACATTTTCCTTTCTAGAATGATAGTTTATCACACAATCATAATCTTTGATCAATTCTAACCATCTTCTTTGTCTCATATTCAACTCCTTTTGAGTGAAAATATACTTTAAACTCTTATGATCTGTATAAATCTCGCACTTTTCCCCGTATAAATAATGTCTCCAAATCTTAAGGGCAAACACAATTGCTGCCAATTCCAAATCATGCGTGGGATACTTTTGCTCGTGCGGCTTGAGTTGCCTTGATGCATATGCTATTACCTTCCCGTGTTACATTAACACACATCCAAGTCCTTTATACGAAGCATCACTGAATATCACAAATTCTCCTTTTTCATCAGGTAACACCAACACTGGGGCGGTTACCTACCTCTTCTTTAATTCTTGAAAGCTTTCTTCGCACTTTTCCGTCCACACAAACTTCTCGTTCTTCCTTGTCAACTTCGTTAATGGAACAACAATCTTAGAGAAATCTTGCACAAACCTTCTATAGTATCCGGCTAATCCCAGAAAACTTCTGACTTCCGTAGGAGTCTTTGGTCTTTCCCAATTCATTACAGCTTCTATCTTGGCTGGGTCTACTTTGATTGCCTCTTTATTAACAAAATGACCAAGAAATTGCACTTCCTTTAGCCAAAATTCACACTTCGAAAACTTAGCGTACAACCTTTCTTTTCTCAGAATTTCTAAAGAAATCCTCAAATGCTCCTTATGATCTTCTTCCATCATGGAATATATCAATATGTCATCAATAAACACAATAACGAACTTATCCAAATATTGCTTGAACACTCTGTTCATAAGATCCATAAATGCGGCTGGCACGCTAGTCAAACCAAACGTCATTACCAAAAACTCGTAGTGTCCATATCTTGTTCGAAACCCTGTCTTGGGTATATCTTCTGCTTTAATCTTTAATTGATGATACCCAGATCTTAAATCAATCTTGGAGAAATACGAAGCTCCTTTTAACTGATCAAACAAGTCATTGATTCGTGGTAGAGGGTACTTATTCTTAATTATCAACTTATTTAATTCGCAATAATCAATGCACAACCTTATACTTCCATCATTTTTCTTTACAAACAATACTGGTGCACCCCATGGGGATACATTCGGCCGAATTACTCCTTTATCCAACAACTCTTGCAACTGCGCTGCCAATTCCTTATCTCAACCGGCGCCATATGATAGGGAGCTTTCGATACTGGTTCCGTTCCAGGAGCCAAATCAATCGTAAACTCGATCTCTCTATCTGGAGGTAGTCCAGGCAATTCGTCAGGAAACACATCAGGAAAATCTCTTACTATTGGAATATCTTCAATCCTTACAGATTCCTTTTCCACGTCTTTAACATGAGCAAAATAAACTTCGCATCCTTGACGTAATAATCTTCTCTTCTCGATAGCCGTTAGAAATTTCTTCTCTTGCCTTTTCCCTTTGAATATCACTTCCTCACCATCCTTGGTTCTTAACTTCACCTTCTTACTTTTACACTCTATCTGCGCCTCATGGTTTGACAACCAATCCATTCCTAGTATAACCTCGAATTCTCCTAACTTAAAAGGAATTAAGTCAGCAGAAAAGTGCCGACCTTCTATAACCACATCACAACCGGGACAAACCTTATTAACAATAACTTTCTCTTGATTTGCTACCTCTATAATCAAATTAGATTCCAGAGGGTATGCAACACAATTTAGCTTATCAAGAATACTTTCAGAAATAAAAGATCTAGTTGCTCCAGAATCCATCAATACTTTTACTTCTACTGAGTTTATAACGAGCATACATGCCACCACGTCCACACCTTGCACTGCCTCTTTCATTATCATATTAAAGGTCCTAGCTCTGGGTTGAGCTGACGGTGCTGGGAGAGACGGCGGTCCAGCAATCCTAAGAACATTGGCCTTCTGAATAGGCTCCTTGTAGTTTCTTGCCATATGGCCCACCTTTCCATATTTGAAACAAGCCAAGTCAGGCTTCCTTGCTCCATTTGGAAATTCTGATGAGTAATGCCCTTTCTGGTTGCACTTGAAACAGGTTATGTCCAACTTATTACACCTTCCCGGGTGTCTCTTCCCTCAAACCTTGCATTCTTGAATCTGAGGTCTGTTATCCTTTCCCGGTTGTCCTACTTTCTGGAAACGGTTCTTCTGGGCTCCGTTACCGGGTTTAAACTTCTGAAACTTTCAGTTCTGACCTCCACCATTCTTACCAAATTTCCCTCTAAAATTTGAACTTCCTTGCTCTTGCTCCGAGCTTTCAAACTTCATTTTCCTTCCTTCATTTTCTCTCTTCGCAGCTTCACGCTCTCCTTCTACTATCATTGCCTTCTGCACCAAGGAGGCATAATTCTTGATCTCCAATAATGCCACTTGACTTATAATCCATGGCTTAAGTCCCTGTTGGAACCTCTTAGCCCTCTTTGCCTCCGTATTAACATACTCCGAAAATTTAACTTCATACTCCGCTACCGACATATCTTCTTGTCTAAGGTCCAGAAATTTCATCTCCAACTGATCTTACATATAACTTGGCAAATATTTATCCAGAAATATTTCAGTAAACTTCTCCCATGTTAAGTCCTTTCCTTCCAACAACGCCTTCGAAGATTCCCACCAGAAGCTCGCTTCATCTTTAAGGTAATAACTCGCATACTGGGCTTTCTTGTCATCCTTAACTTCTGCTAACTCAAATGCTTTTTCCATTTCTCTTAACCACGACTGTACTTTAATCGGGTCTGGAAAACCTAAGAATTCTGGGGGATGAACAGATTTAAAGTGTTTGAAGTTTCTAACTTTAGGGGCTACAGGATGTTGCAAAAGCTGAGCAAGTCTGCTCATCATGGTGGTTTCTGGATTCACTTCTGGGTCTTGGGTTTGAATTTCTTCTTCTTGGTGTTCTGGTGAGTTGGCCATTTCTTACAAACCTGATTGAGCAATTATTTAACAATACGATGGCATTGCATATATATCAACATTTATTATGAAATCTCTTTTTGCGGGTTTTAAGCTTTACCCAATTTTGCACATGCAATCCTATTACTACATATTTCTCATATCAGTGTTGTTTCCTCATGGCACAGGGTATGATATTACGGGATTTTAAATATGGCTGTATGAAATCATGGTATTCAGAACAGTTTATGCGGATCTTTAGGGTGCACAATAGAAAATAAGATATAATGGATTCATCAAACCAAGGGTACATAAATAAAAATCTGGTTATCACAAGTTCAGGAATAAGGTATAATATTATAACAGGGTTAAATAGAGGAAAAACTAGAAAATATCCCCATATCTACCCCTAACTTCTAACAACTACTACTACAAGGTTCCGAAATACAATGCAACAAATGAAAAAGGGATCCTGACATCTGACCAAGTATCCCAAAGACTACCGACACCGAGAAACAACAACTACGGGCTCAACCAACATCCCGCCTAACAACTAATCATCCAGAATCTCTCTCAACACAACCAACATCCAGCGAATAATCTTATGCAGCCTACGGGCCTCAACATCAGCATCACTAGTAGATGGTCCCTCATCCAATCTCCTCCGGGCAACCTGCTCCACCAACTGAATCCTAGCTCTCCACTCCTCTATCACTACTGAAGTCATCTTCCTAGAGTCTCAAATCAACCTATCCACCAAATCTCCCAACTCAGGAATACGGGAGTAAACAAAGTCTCGGTCCTGGGCTAACTTGCCACCTACACTGACAGGCACAATCTTAGGCATCTCAGACTCTGGCTAAGGGGCAGGGGTCTCTGAATCTGGCCTCAGGGGTGAAATCTGCATAGGGATCCCATTACTCTCAGCAGGATCCTCCTCTGGATCTGAACTAACATATACAGGCTCCTCTGAAGAGGGTGGAATGGGGTCCACTGGGGTACAAGTCAAACTAATCTCTGAATCGGAATCACTACCACTACTGGGATCCTGAGAGAAAACACAAAACAGCACCCAAGAAATAATGTTAGGGTTAAATAAAGCTTCTTGCTAACTCACACCCTAACTCTAGTCACCATTTTAGCTAATACACACTTTTCCTTAGACTATACCTAATAGTCTAACTCAACTCTATATGAGTCGAACTCTCTCACGATAAATATATACCCAAAATACCCTTTTTAATCCTAACTCGTCTCAGGGACTAGATCCTGTAGCTCTGATACCAAACTTGTGATGCCCTTAATCTCGGGGTTAGGAAATGAGGACCCACACACCTTTAAACAACTAATTTAAATAAGCATAAACCCCGATTAGCTACTAACAGGATCAAACAGGATAAAGTATGAGACAAAATTACAACTACCAATCATAAAATATAACTTACAACCCCAAAATAAAACCAAATATACATAGTCGATCCCGGCTTGGAACCGACAGATAACCCATTGTATCTTTACAATTCTTTGGCTAAGCGCTTGCTCACTCAGAAACTTTACTACCTGCTCTAGCAACCGGAACCCCTCAACACGATAGGGACCACCAGGTACACTCTTACGAGCAGTGTGCCTAAGCCTGGCCATCTTCTTGCTTAACTGTCATGGTTAGATTAAAACAAAACATATGAGTATAAAACTCAGCAAGTAACTAAACAGCAGTTCTACAATATAAAATCCACAATATACTTTACTGATCTCAGGGCATTCTACTTTAACAGTTCTAGGTGGCAGATTTCCATCTTTCAAGTTATAAAAGGGGTTATGAAGAAAATTTTGGGCTTTCAAGGAACAAGGCTCAAAGCAGGGTGAATGCCGACATTCATCACAAATCATTAACAGGATCACGAATGATCTTTCAAATGGAAAGCGACAATCTTTTCATTATAAGGAATCAATCATATGATCAATAGAATCAAAATCAGGGTTTACAAGCTGCAAGCTTCACAATATCACAATCAACTCTTTACAAAGCAACAAACCTTTTTAAATTTTCAAAGAATCAATTACTGAATAGAAAATTTCAATTCCTTTTAAAATCATTAAGGAACCCTTGATTGACTTTATCTTTCATTTCGTAATAATACGGGTGATCATCCTGTACCGACCTCCATCTGGTCTTTAAGGTACCAATGGCATAATTTCAGTGTAATATCCGGGATATATCGTGTAATTATTTTTTTTTATTAAATAATTATTATATATGTTCTGTATCTATTCTGCGAATTATTCGTTAAGTGTTAAATGTGTTTGGATGTTTAAAAATATTATTAATTGAGTATTTTAATTTTTATATGTCCAAAATAAAATATAGATAATTGTCATATCTTCCTAATTATTTTTATGTTGATTTATGAATTTATAAGAATCATATGAAATTTATAAAATCTTTTTCCGGGTATTCAAAATCTATTTCATAAAAACGGGAACCAACCGACGTCATCCGTTGTTACGTTTTTGGAACCCGAAACTCTTTCGAGAACTTCTTCCTAACCTAATTGTAATATTTCGAGCATATTCCATGTTTCGACTTTTTCGATCCGGCGTACGGTTTGTCCTGTGCAGGTCCCGGCGCAACATTTTCGATACAATATTCGTTTCGGTAAATCAATAAAACTCGTATTTTCAAGAAACGGGAGCTTTTTATTAAACTATCAAAATTATCGCCTCGTAATACGTGTAACCAGGCGCTGAGACCAAGACCGCAGTACAAATTCTACTGAGTTGGATAATTATCCCGAAAACCGATACCGTTTGGATCAGTTTTTACAAATAAACGTACCGTTTTATATCCAGATGAACCAACGGGATACTAATTTTCCGTAATTATAAATATCCTATTACCGTATTTTATTTCGTATCAAAATCATTTGCAGTCAGCTAATATATAATTTTCCAGAGAAAAACCCTAAATTCATAAACCTTTCTGAGAATCAAACAACAAAACGAAGGTGTTATTGATCTCTGTTTTCAAAGCTTGAGTAATCAAAACGAAGGATTTGAGGAGTACTATCAGATGCTGAGCTTCGTTTTACTGCAGAAACTAAGGTTATTTTTCTATATTTTTATTTATTTTCGAATTATTTTTGTTAAAAATATGAATTTTTGTTCGGATGATTGTTTGTATGATATGATATTTGCATGTTGCAGAGCTTGTTTTCTTAATGATTTTAATATGTCATACGTCTGATTTGGAGTTCAATAACATGCTCAAAAGTGGGTTTAATTCTCGAATTTTAAAATTAGGATTTATAACCCGTATGAATATTTTCAATTGAAATTTGGGGCTTTTTGATTTAGGGGTTATTAGCTGTTGATTTATAGTGGATTATGTTCCTTATGAAATTTGCAATTGATTGGTATATAGCTCATTATCAGAGGATGCTTGAATCGAAGGGAGTTGTGTTTTGAAAATTTTCGAAGTTCGCCGGAAACCGGCGATGTTTTGGGCCAATTTCCGGCCAGGACAGGGATAATTGATGTGTTTTGATTGCATAAATAAGTTCCTGGTAATGTGTAGATTAATTCTGGACAGTTTGGTGGCCCGAGGTGGCCGGAATCGTGTTCTTCGGCCACACTCCGGCGAGTCGACGGTGGGGGTTTGCAAAATTGCAAACAGGCCCCTGGACTTTTGGGGAAGAAACAGTTTAGTCCCTTAGGTTTCCAGAGTTTGCATATTTTGGATTCCTGTTTATAAATTATTTAAAAATCATATTTCCTATTTATTTTAATTATAAAAATTCCTTTTTAATTTCTGAAAATTCCAAAAATTATTATTTTAATTTCAAAAATTATTTTTAATTCAAAAATAAATCTGAATTAATTAGTTAATTAATTTCAGTTAATTTTTAATTGATTAATTAGCCAACTAATTCAAAAATTAATTGATTAATTGATTTAATTAATTATTAATTGATTTTAATTAATTATTTAATTAGTTTTATTATATAAAAATGATTTAAAAATTCTGAAAAATAGTTTCGAGCTTTAAAATATTATTCTAAATTATTTTCAAGACTCGATAATTATTATAAAATTGTTTTGAAGCCAAAATGGGCCAACCGAACCCTGTTTATTACTCCGAAATTGATCCAACGATCCATTTTAATTCCGAAAAATATTTTAAAAACCATTTTAAATATCCGAAAACCTATTTATGACCCGAGACTTCCTTATAAATGATATATCATTGATTATGTGACGTGTTATGTGCTATATGTGACTTGTTGGTTAACTGTCGGTCTGTATATTCGATGTTTACTTGTTTATTGCGTAATTTTCAATCCGTTAATCGGATTTGGGTGAAACGAAGGGTAGATAGAAGTATGTGTCGAATAGAATCGTATGAGTTGAATATTGATAGGTGCTTATGATTTGTGAGCAGAAGAGGCAAGGCGTAGGAAAGGGAAATAGGTAGTCGAGGAGTAAGACAGTCGTGGCTGAAAGCGAGTGCAGTATAATAAGCTAGTACCAGGCAAGTGTTCTGAACTTTCTCGAGATATTGTAGTGATTGATAGTCCTGTTTTATATTGCAAGTGCTTTGAAGCACTGAACCCTAAACCTTGATTCCAGTTATTGATCTTGAGCTGTAAACCCGATTCTTTCTAAACCATTGATTGTTTTATACCCAAATACGAACTTCAAATATACGATACTACTCCACAAATACATATAAACTAAATATCAAACACTGAACTAGATTGCTTACACACTCAAACCATTGTATCTTATGCTTTGAAAGGCCAAATCCTTGAAACCCTGAAACACTGATTCTTTTGTTATCCAATTCTTTCATTACCTAACAGCCAAGCTTTGGAAATGCCATATTGATCTTTATGCAGATTGAAACCATTTTCATTATTGAACGTCCAATGTTGTTAATAATTCTGTTTATTGTTTATTAATGTTTATTCTGTTATTATGTTAGAATTGGATTGTTTTTATAAAATTGTGGACCAGATTTGTGGTCAGACCATATAATGGTCAAGTTAGGCCAATGTGTGCCTTGAATCCTGTATTTAGAGCAGTGTTGTGTGCTTTGCTCGGGGTTAGTGCGTGACTGATCAGCAGCTTAACCTTGGTTTTTAAAATGAAAGTATAATATCCAATTCTAAATCATAATTCATTGTTCACTTGATATCGTAACCATTTTCACCTGATGATCATTATTCTCAGTTTTGTCATTGTGACTTGCTGAGTTAGTTAGCTCATTTGTGCGATGTTGTTTATGTTCTTTTTCAGTTAAGAAGGAACCGGTTTGTAACGAGGATCCCCAGTCCAGCGCGAGAGCTAGGGGTTCAGATTGATCGAGTTGAGCTAGTAGGCTTCTTTTGGAATAATCTAAGTTTGTAAAAGGTTGTAATAATATTTAATACTCAGTTTTGAGTTTGGATAGTTGGTGATTTGAACGGTTTGTAATATAAGTGTGTTTGGCTTGTGTGCATACTTTAACCTGTTGCGGTCCGTGGTAGTTGGTAAGTAGGGTCACTACATATTATTATTATTATCTTTATTATTGTTATATGCAGGTTATAAATAGTGTCGTGTGTGTGGACCCCAAACTTCTGACCCGGGTTTGGAGGGCGCCACGGGTTTGGTATCAGAGCTACAGGTTATAAATCACTGACACAAGCCTAGAATGACGGGAATGGGTAGAGGGTTAGGATTTAAAGTAAGGAATAGAAAGATAGAACATCGAGAGGTTGAGTGCTATGGTATAACAGGTATTAGTGTAATTCGCGTCATGGTTCGAGATTCTTATATTACGATATGATTTCAGATAGCAGCGATGGCCGACTCTTTCATCCCCGTATCAGTTGATCACTCAAAGCCTTCAGTTGGAGGACCGTCTTCAGACCCACGTTCTGTTGTTCCACCAGTGTTGGCTATTCTACCTCTACCTGTGTTGCAGCCCGTACCACTGCAGGCCATTCCACCCCCAGGCATGAGGCCACCTATCAGAGGACCCCCACCTGCTGATTCGGGCTTTACTGGTCATTCAGTTACAGGAGTACCTTTCCAGTTCTCTTCCTATCATGTCTCATGTCATCAGTTTGAGGCTTGCCTTATGGAGCAGCGATTCCTACAGGGTCAGATTCAGGAGTTATTGCATATTATGCGTACCAGAGAGGTTGGGAGTGGTGAGAGGCGACTCAGAGAGAGGCTCCAGGCGTTTCGTAGAGCAGCTGTGGTGAGGATTGCTGAGGTTACACATGAGGACATCACCCCTGATTTTATAGTAGAGTGGGCTAAGTGGGTGCTAGAGGAGCTTGAGGAGATTGGAGGTCCAGATTTGCCATGAGTCAGAGATTTAGAGATAGAGATACTGATCAGTGTTGTTTTGGTTATATAGTATGCACAGTAGTGTGTAGTGTGTATCAGTAGACTTTTGGGTTGTATTTATAGATTAACTATGCTGACTAGTGAGTAGGTTATTGTACCCTTTTTGCTTTTACTTCCGAAGCGTCTTTACACTTGTACTACCCAAAACTTTTGATCTATATATATCAGTACCTTTTCCTTTCCAGCACTGTCATTTACTTTACTGCACCTGTTTTACTTTACCTTATTTATTGCACCAGTTATACCCCTGTGATACCATATACCCTGTTTCCCATAACTGTTTACATTCTGTAAAGAAGCATGTAATTTACTTAGTTCAACTGTTACAACTGTTTTCAAAAAGAGATACTTCTATTTTACAAGACTTTTCTTTTATGCAAAGAATTTGATTTAAAGGCTAAATAAGTTGTTTGATTCTTTACAGAAAATGCCTCCCAGAAGAAATACCCGCACCAACACCCAGAATGAAGAAACTAACAACAACAACAATAACAACCAAGATGATACAAACCAAAATGCAAACCCAGGACCCATAGACCCAGCAATAGCCCAGATACTCCAAATCTTGGCCTAACAAATAGTTCACCTGGCACAACAACAACAAAGACAGACCAATCCCCAGCTAACTTTCAAAACGTTTCAAGCAATAAACCCACCAGAATTCAAGGGTTCCTTAGAGCCAATTGAAGCAAATGTTTGGTTAAAGGAGATAGAGAAGGCATTTTCCTTAGTAAAAGTCAACGAAGAACAGAAGGTTGAGTTTGCAAGTTACTATTTGAAGAATGAGGCCACCTATTGGTGGGAGATGGTGAAGACGTTGGAAGGAATAGATGTTATTACTTGGGAAAGGTTTAAAATGTTATTTTTAGAAAAGTATTTTCCTCAGTTTGTCCAAGACCAGATGGAACGGAAGTTTTTAGAATTAAAGCAAGGGATTATGTCGGTGACGGACTATGAGAGTAAGTTTGAGGAATTATCAAGGTACATTCTGTCGTATGTGGATACTGACAGGAAGAAGGCTAAGAGATTCCAGCAAGGTTTGAAGCCATGAATCAGAGGGAAGGTAGCCATTTTTGAGTTGGATACCTATGCAGGAGTTATACAGAAGGCTATGATCGCAGAGACAGAGAGTGAGATGTCACAGAAGGAGAAAGAAAGCAAGAAAAGGAAATTTGAAGGGAATGAAGGTCAGTCACAACCAGGGAAGTTTCCAAATTTTAAGAAGGGCAAGTTTCAGCCAGGGAGGAATTTTAATTTCAAGAGACAAAATACAGGCGACGGAAGCCAGGGCAACCGTCCAGTTACTGCGAATCAGCCAAATCAAATGAAATTAACTTTTCCAGATTGTCAAGTATGTGGGAAGAAGCATGGAGGAGTTTGTAATAAGTTGAATGTAGTTTATTTCAAGTGCAATAAGAAAGGGCACTATTCAAGGAAGTGCCGAAATCGGCCAGCAAGAGAGCCAGCAAATAAGGATCAGCCTATCCGGAATCCAGCAGTGAAGGTTCCAGCCATTGGATTTACGTGCTTTAAATGTGGAAAGCCATGACATATAGCCAGAGATTGCAAGACACCAGCCCCAGTCAGTAATGCATTGAGGATTATGGGGTCTACCCCAGCAGTAAATGAGACTCTAAGGGCTAGAGTTTTTGACATGTTTATGAAGGATGCTATCCAGGATACGGATGTCGTGGCAGGTACGCTTAATGTGAATTCTTTATATGCCAAAGTGTTAATAGATTCGGGAGCAACTCGATCGTTTATTTCACAAGATTTTGTTAGTAAGTTAAATTGTCCAGTTGAGTATTTAAATGAAGTAATGACTGTGGAATTAGCAAATCAAGAACGAGTATCTGTTAATCAAGTTTGTGGGAATTGTGAGATTGAGATTTCTGGTAGTAAGTTTTGCGTAGATTTGATACCATTTAAGTTAGGAGAATTTGACGTTATCTTAGGAATGGATTGGTTATCTAAGCACGATGCCCAGATAGATTGTCGAAATAAGAAGGTAATGGTGAAGACGCCAGACGAAAGAATAGTAACGTTCAAGGGCCAGAAACAAGTAAAGAAGTTCTTAACGATGATTCAAGCCAAGAAGTTACTACGACAAGGATACGAGCATTTCGTGGCATATGTGATTGATAGGAGTCAGGAGCCAGCGAAACTTGAAGATATTCCAGTAGTGAATGAATTTCCAGACGTGTTTCCCGACGAGTTACCAGGACTTCCTCCAGATAGAGAAATTGAGTTTGCAATCGACTTAGCACCTGGAACAGAACCGGTATCCAAGGCCCCGTATAGAATGGCGCCCGTTGAGATGAAAGAGCTAGCGAAACAATTGCAAGAGCTGTTAGAGAAAGGAGTAATCAGACCCAGTGTGTCCCCGTGGGGTGCACCGGTATTATTTGTCAAGAAGAAAGATGGAAGCATGAGACTGTGCATTGACTATAGGGAGCTCAACAAGCTTACAATCAAGAACAAGTATCCGTTACCCAGAATTGACGATTTGTTTGATCAATTGAAGATGCCAAGTACTTCTCCAAGATTGATTTAAGATCGGGATATCATCAACTGAAGATCAAGCCAGAAGATATACCAAAGACAGCTTTCAGAACAAGGAATGGACATTACGAATTTTTAGTGATGTCTTTTGGATTGACCAATGCCCCGGCAGCGTTTATGGACCTGATGAACAGAATTTTCAAGGAATACTTAGACAAGTTCGTTATTGTGTTTATAGACGATATTTTGATTTATTCAAAGGCGGAAGGGGATCATGTGGAACATTTGAGAACAGCTTTGGAGATTCTAAGGAAAAAGAAGTTATATGCTAAATTCTTGAAGTGTGAGTTTTGGCTACAGGAAGTTCAGTTTTTAGAACACATAGTCAGTAATGAAGGGATCAAAGTGGACCCAGCAAAGATTGAAGCAATTACAAATTGGGAAAAACCGAGAACACCCATCGAGGTATGAAGTTTCTTGGGATTAGCGGGATATTATCGTCGATTCGTTCAAAATTTCTCAAGAATTGCAACACCATTGACAAAGCTTACACGGAAGAATGAAAAGTTTATATGGAACGACAAGTGCGAAGAAAGTTTTCAGAAATTGAAGCAACGATTAATCACAGCACCTGTTTTGTCACTTCCAGACGATCAAGGGAATTTTGTAATTTATAGCGATGCTTCTCATAAAGGACTAGGATGCGTTCTAATGCAGCACGATAAGGTGATTGCGTATGCGTCAAGGCAATTGAAACCACACGAACAGAAATATCCTACTCATGATTTGGAGCTAGCAGCCATAGTTTTCGCTTTAAAAATTTGGAGACATTATCTGTATGGAGAAAAGTGCGAGATTTACACAGATCACAAAAGTTTGAAATATATGTTCACACAAAAGGAACTTAATATGAGGCAAAGGAGATGGTTAGAATTGATCAAGGATTACGATTGCTCGATTAATTATCATCCCGGTAAGGCGAACGTTGTAGCAGATACGTTAAGTCGGAAGGAAAAGTTAAATGAGTTATCAGTACCTGAAGAGATATATAAGGAATTTCAGAAACTGGAATTGGAGATTAGAGTTTGCAAGCCTGATGAAGCAGAAGTGTACAGTATGACTTTACAGCCGGACTTGTTAGAGAAAATAAAGAAGTGTCAGGAAGATGTAATGGATCAAGATATAAATCGTTTGGTAGGTGAAGAATTGTGCATGCAAAAGGATGATCAAGGTATTCTTAGGTTTTCTTCAAGAATTTAGATTCCACCAGCGACGGAGCTGAAGAATGAAATTTTACAGGAAGCACATAATTCAAGGTATTCAATCCATCCAGGGAGTACCAAAATGTACAGAGATTTAAAGGAAAATTATTGGTGGCCAGATATGAAGAGGGAAATTGCGGAATGGGTTAGTAGATGTTATACATGTCAGAGAGTTAAATCCGAACATCAAAGACCAAGTGGATTGCTACAGCCATTGGAGATTCCAGAGTGGAAGTGGGAACATATGGCCATGGATTTCATAGTTGGATTACCAAGGACAAGGGCTAATCATGATGCCATTTGGGTTATAGTGGATAGACTTACCAAGTCAGCTCATTTTCTTCCTTTAAATGAAAGATTTTCACTCGACAAGTTGGTCCATATGTACTTGAAGGAAATTATAGTTCGTCATGGAGTCCCGGTGTCTATCGTATCTGATCGAGATCCAAGATTTAATTTAAGATTTTGGAAAAGTTTTCAAGAATGTTTGGGAACAAGACTGAATATGAGTACAGTTTACCACCCACAGATGGACGGCCAAAGTGAAAGAACGATCCAGACGATTGAGGACATGTTACGTGTTTGTGTTATTGATTTCAAAGGAAGTTGGGACGAGCATTTACCTCTGGTAGAATTTGCTTATAACAACAGTTATCACGCCAGTATTGGGATGCCACCCTATGAAGCCCTTTATGGACGCAAATGCAGATCTCCAGTATATTGGGATGAAGTAGGAGACAACAGAAGTTGTTGAAATTATCCAAAAGAGATTGATAGCCGCACAGGACCGTCAAAGGAAATATGCAGACCGGTCAAGGAAAGACATGGAATTCAAAGAAGGAAGCTTGGTATTACTGAAAGTATCACCGTGGAAGGGACTAACGAGGTTTGGAAAGACAGGAAAGCTGAGCCCAAGATATGTTGGACCTTTTGAGATTCTAAAGCGCGTTGGCAAAGTAGCTTACGAATTGGCGTTACCTCCGCACATGGATCACATTCACAATGTCTTTCACGTATCAATGTTTAAGAAGTATAATCCAGACTCCAGACATGTAATAGAATATGAGCCAATAGAGTTTCAGGCAGATTTATCATATGTAGAGAATCCGATAGAGATTCTAGAGGAAAGAGAGAAGGTATTGAGGAATAAAGTGGTGAAGCTAGTTAGAGTGTTATGGAGAAACCCAAAGGTTGAAGAATCAACCTGGGAGTTAGAAAGTAATATGAGAGGAAAGTACCCTCATTTGTTTTCTTAGGAGATTCTGAGGACAGAATCCTTTTAAGGGGGAGGATGTAATATCCGGGATATATCGTGTAATTATTTTTTTTTATTAAATAATTATTATATGTGTTCCATATCTATTCTGTGAATTATTCGTTAAGTGTTAAATGTGTTTGGATGTTTAAAAATATTATTAATTGAGTATTTTAATTTTTATATGTCCAAAATAAAATATAGATAATTGTCATATCTTCCTAATTATTTTTATGTTGATTTATGAATTTATAAAAATTATATGAAATTTATAAAATCTTTTTCCGGGTATTTAAAATCTATTTTATAAAAACGGGAACCAACCGACGTCATCCGTTGTTACGTTTTTGGAACCCAAAACTCTTCCGAGAACTCCTTCCTAACCCAATTGTAATATTCCGAGCATATTCCATGTTTCGACTTTTTCGATCCGGCGTACGGTTTGTCCTGCGCGGGTCCCGGCGTAACATTTTCGATACAATATTCGTTTCGGTAAATCAATAAAACTCGTATTTTCGAGAAACGGGAGCTTTTTATTAAACTATCACAATTATCACCTCGTAATACGTGTAACCAGGCGCTGAGACCAAGACCGCAGTACAAATTGTACTAATTTGGATAATTATCCCGACAGCCGATACCGTTTGGATAAGTTTTTAAAAATAAACGTACTGTTTTATATCCAGAATGATCCAATGGGATACTAATTTTCCGTAATTATAAATAGCCTATTACCGTATTTTATTTCGTATCAAAATCATTTGCAGTCAGCTAATATATAATTTTCCAGAGAAAAACCCTAAATTCATAAACCTTTCTGAGAATCAAACAGCAAAACGAAGGTGTTATTGATCTCTGTTTTCAAAGCTTGAGTAACCAAAACGAAGGATTTGAGGAGTACTATCAGATTCTGAGCTTCGTTTTACTATAGAAACTAAGGTTATATTTCTATATTTTTATTAATTTTCGAATTATTTTTGTTAAAAATATGAATTTTTGTTCGGATGATTATTTATATGATTTAATGATTGCATGTTGTAGAGCTTGTTTTCCTGATGATTTTCATATGTCATAGTCTGATTTGGAGTTCAATAACATGCTCAAAACTGGGTTTAATTCTCGAATTTTAAAATTAGGGTTTATAACCCGTATGAATGTTTTCAATTGAAATTTGGGGCTTTTTGATTTAGGGGTTATTAGCTGTTGATTTATAGTGGATTATGTCCCTTATGAAATTTGCAATCGATTGGTATATAGCTCGCTATCAGAGGATGCTTGAATCGAAGGGAGTTGTGTTTTGAAAATTTTCGAAGTTCGCCGGAAACCGGCGATGTTCCTGGCCAATTTCCGGCCAGGACAGGGATGATTGATGTGTTTTGATTGCATAAATAAGTTCTTGGTAATGTGTAAATTAATTCTGGACAGTTTGGTGGCCTGAGGTGGCCGGAATCGTGTTCTCCGGCCACACTCCGACGAGTCGATGGTGGGGGTTTGTAAAATTGCAAACAGGCCCCTGGACATTTGGGGAAGAAACAGTTTAGTCCCCCAGGTTTCCAGAGTTTGCATATTTTGGATTTCTGTTTATAAATTATTTAAAAATCATATTTCCTATTTATTTTAATTATAAAAATTCGTTGTTAATTTCTGAAAATTCCAAAAATTATTATTTTAATTCCAAAAATTATTTTTAATTCAAAAATAAATCTGAATTAATTAGTTAATTAATTTCAGTTAATTTTTAATTGATTAATTAGTCAATTAATTCGAAAATTAATTGATTAATTGATTTAATTAATTATTAATTGATTTAAATTAATTATTTAATTAGATTTAATTATTTAAAAATGATTTAAAAATTCCGAAAAATAGTTTCGAGCTTTAAAATATTATTCTAAATTATTTTCAAGGCTCGATAATTATTATAAAATTGTTTTGAAGCCAAAATGGGCCAACTGAACCCTGTTTATTACTCCGAAATTAATCCAACGACCCATTTTAATTCTGAAAAATGTTTTAAAAATCATTTTAAATATTCGAAAACCTATTTATGACCCGAGACTTCCTTATAAATGATATATCATTGATTATGTGATGTGTTATGTGCTATATGTGACTTGTTGGTTAACTGTCGGTCTGTATATTCGATGTTTACTTGTTTATTGCGTAACTTTCAATCCGTTAATCGGATTTGGGTGAAATGAAGGGTAGATAGAAGTATGTGTCGAATAGAATCGTATGAGTTGAATATTGATAGGTGCTTATGATATGTGAGCAGAAGAGGCAAGGTGTAGGAAAGGGAAACAGGTAGTCGAGGAGTAAGACAGTCGTGGCTGAAAGCGAGTGCAGTATAATAAGCTAGTACCAGGCAAGTGTTCTGAACTTTCTCGAGATATTGTAGTGATTGATAGTCCTGTTTTATATTGCAAGTGCTTTGAAGCACTGAACCCTAAACCTTGATTCCAGTTATTGATCTTGAGCTGTAAACCCGATTCTTTCTAAACCATTGATTGTTGTATACCCAAATATGAACCTCAAATATACGATACTACTCCACAAATACATATAAACTAAATATCAAACACTGAACCAGATTGCTTACACACTCAAACCATTATATCTTATGCTTTGAAAGGCCAAATCCTTGAAACCCTGAAACACCGATTCTTTTATTATCCAATTCTTTCATTACCTAACAGCCAAGCTTTGGAAATGCCATATTGATCTTTATGCAGATTGAAAGCATTTTCATTATTGAATGTCCAATGTTGTTAATGATTCTGTTTATTGTTTATTAATGCTTATTCTGTTGTTATGTTAGAATTGGATTGTTTTTATAAAATTGTGGACAAGATTCGTGGTCAGACCATATAATGGTCAAGTTAGGCCAATGTGTGCCTTGGATCCAGTAGTTAGAGCAGTGCTGTGTGCTTTGCTTGGGGTTAGTGCGTGACTGATCAGCAGCCTAACCTTGGTTTTTAAAATGAAAGTATAATATCTAATTCTAAATCATAATTCATTATTCACGTGATATCGTAACCATTTTCACCTGATGATCATTATTCTCAGTTTTGTCATTATGACTTGCTGAGCTAGTTAGCTCATTTGTGCGATGTTGTTTATGTTCTTTTCCAGTAAAGAAAGAACCGGTTTGTAATGAGGATCCCCTGTCCAGCGCGAGAGCTAGGGGTTCAGGTTGATCGAGTTGAGCTAGTAGGCTTCTTTTGGAATAATCTAAGTTTGTAAAAGGTTGTAATAATATTTAATACTCAGTTCTGAGTTTGTTTAGTTGGGGATTTGAACGGTTTGTAATATAAGTAAGTGTGTTTGGCTTGTGTGCATACTTTAACCTGTTGCGGTCCGTGGTAGTTGGTAAGTAGGGTCACTGCATATTATTATTATTATCTTTATTATTGTTATAAGTAGGTTATAAATAGTGTTGTGTGTGTGGACCCCAAACTTCTGACCCGGGTTTGGAGGGCGCCACATTCAGCCTTAAACTGGACTAGCCCCGCTAGCGTCTTACTATGACTGGACTAGTCCCACTAGCCTCTTACGTCCCAATCCAATCTATCGGGAATTCGTTTGGAAAACCTTGAGTTGGAAAAAGGTTGGTTTACTAAATTCATTTTATCATTACCAAGAATATGAAATCATTCGGATTCTTTCAAGTCAAAACTCATTCTTAAGTTCAATTTCAAGAATTCAAAGTTAAGGGAATGAATTAGGGATAAGCAAAGTTCAATTCTAGGGATCTTGATCAATGATAACATGGTACTCAAGTTAGGGAAATTAAAACCGTTTCAAGGATCAATAGAGGATAAGGTAAACAAGGAATGAAGCATCATTACAAGGGGTTCGTAAAGGTACTTATAGGGTTTATAACAGTTCGTGGTATAACAAATAATCAGAATAGGAAAGAAGGGGTTACCAAAGGGTTGAATCAATAAGCTTATCAATAACAAATTCATAATATCAATGACAGGGTATCTAGAACAGGGGTACATTACTTTAATAGTTCAATACTCTACTTGGCATGAACAATATCCTCTCTATAACCATTTACACAAGTAAATAGAGTTACTTGCCTCAATTCGCTTTCTTGAAGGTTAAACTACTGCCACCTAGTAAACCTTTCCCTTTCCTAGCCTGAATGCCCTCACGCTCCGAATCTATAATCCAAAACCAAAACCTCAATTAGTTCCTTAACTCACGTTCCCGGAACGCTTAACTTTCCCCTTAAATGTAATACCCTAAGGGTATGCACATATATATATACTCTCACCATAAACACATATATACATATACTAACACTCGCATATCCAAACCAAATAGACTTAGGATAACGTATTGCAATACAAATATGACATATAACATTTAATCCTTGTATATTAAAATCTATACTCGAGTTATCATATCAATACATAATCTCGTATCAAAATGACTCAAAAGCCTTCTTTTTACATCACTTAATTCGAACCAAACAAGAAAATAATCCACATTATTCTTAGAAATCTCACATGCATCCACTTTAGCATCAAATCATTCATTTTATAGCCTTAAACCATTCGGCTTTAACACAAATCATCAAAAAAAGATCCAATGATCCTTTTAGACTCTAATCTTGTCAATTACAACCTAGATCTTAACATGCAATTCTTATTTATTTCATATCTATCTCCAATTTATCATAGAAACACACAAGCAACACTTTAAGCACATAATCCATCAAAATTTCTATAAATCCAACTTATATCATTCGAATTTCTAAAGAATCATCTCATGCAACACCATAATTTGACATGCAAGTATAGGGATCATTTACACTCTTTAGTTTATACCAAAATTCATCCTTTAAAACCTTTTTCAAAGAAATTCGAAGCAAAATTGATCCCTCAATCCAAAACTCTTTATAAGATTGAATCAAAATCAAAAACCCATTTTTTAAAAGTAAAAATTCAAACTAAAAACTCTTTTAATCAAAACCAAAGATTCTTTGATTCTTAAATCTTAAGCACCTTAAGCAAATGACTACTCCTTTCCTTTTTTACTCAAAAATTCGAACCAACTCTAGCACAAAACCAATCAAGTCACTTGAAACCAACTTAGTGCTACCATTCATACTATCACACAATAAAAATCATCCTTTCCCCTTGATTTTTTATAAAAATTCGAACCTAGCAAAGGTTCAAAACCAAAAGAAGCCTAAAACATTGACATGCAATAACTTTTAGGGACATGCATATGGATTCCTATGACATGCATACCATTTTAATCATCTAAACACCAAGATCACTTACTAATATACCTTTCATATAATCTTCCAAACATAACACTTCATTTACCAACAACACTTCAAGAAGTCATCAAATATCAAATATGCAATTAGTATCTTAGCAAGATCATACTATAGCACTTGGAAAATCACACTTTGAAAGTCCACCGGCTCTCCTTGGATCATGGCCGGTGGTGGTCGAACTTAAGAGTGCCCATAACGGGTCTCCTATTGAGTTTTAAACCATAAAATCACTTTAAACTTCTCTTATGATCATATATCAAGAAATCATATTTCCTTGAACACAACCATGGAGATTGAATTATGAAATCTACATAGACACTTACATGCAAATGGTGTTTAAGTAGTATATCGAAAATAGAAACTATGGATGGTGAAATCTTTGAATTTGGATGAGTATTTGTTGTTGCATGCAAGAGAGAGAAAAGAGATGGGGAGAGAGCCGAGAGAGAGAGTGATCAAGAGAGAGGGAGAAAGAAAGAGAGGGAGAGAGGGGTGCTCACGGGAAAGAAAAAGAAAGAAGGGGGGAATGAGTTTGTATTCTTATTAGGGGGTAAGGGTAGTTTCGTAATTCACTAATCCTTTTCTTTGCTTGATTTACTCATTCTGTTTACTCTAATAAAATAGAAATAGAATATTAAATATATCTCTCTCAGAGATTTGAATATTATTGTGAATGACAATTTTAAGACGTAGATCTCGAAATTATCTTTCCAACCATTACTCATAATAAACTTTTGAGCGTATGGTTGATTTTATATGATTTTTACAAGCTCACGCTAAAAATAGCATTTTATCACATAAAAATCATTTTAAAATGCAACGATCATGAAATAAATCCGTCTATCATTTTTAGAAAGTCTCTAGGACTATTTCAAAGATAACAAAACAAATCTCATGCCTTTACCTTACTCAGATAATTTTATAAAAATGTTCAAAGGTTAAATAAACCTTATTTATATCAAATAATTCCCTTATATCCATAAAAATATTAACAGATCACGTATTCACGTATATAGACAAGCAAGCACATTTACTCACACATCACAACTCATGTCTGATCATAAAATTTTCCTTTTTTAATATTATTCCTCTTTACACGTACCGGGTCACGTTCTGCCTGACGGCCCGACGGCCCGACGCTCAGCGTTTCAATTACGCTTCACAATATCTTTATCGACCGACACGTCACTAGAACACAATACTTTACTTAAACATTTATTTCACATAATTCACATTTGAAATACTTTAATCCCTTTTTAGGACGGGTTCCGTTCTACTTGATGGCCCGACAACACAGCTTGACTCATAAGCTGACTCTTTAAATTGGAACTCTTCTATCTACGCTCCCAGATACTAATATACAATAAAGACCATTAATCAACACTTAATCACATAAGTTATAATCATGGCACATAAATCATACTTTATTTACTTAATTACGTCGTAAAATTCTCAGTTGTCACATAAACTGTCACTTGTCAATTCTATTTATAGAAAAGCAAATCTTCCATTTCTGGCTTAGCATATCTTTAGCATCCTGTGTTTACTTTAATCTTCCTCTGTCAGTTAATCTTTTCCATTGATCTTGCACACTCTTCAAGCTGCTTTTTGTAGACTTGTCAATCCAGCTGTTGGATTGTTTGTTGATTGTTTATCTTGGATATTAAACTGATCTGCAATTCTGTACTTTGAGACTGTACTTTGAGATCTCCAGTTTGATTTATTTGAACACTTTATATCTCGATAAGTATAAAGGCTTATCGAGATGTCTGGTACTCCATAATGAGTTTGGCTTGTAGAGGTCTTCATCTCATCGAGATCTCTAGTCTTCATAACTTCACTTGATTTGTAGATATCTCTGAGTTCTTGAATGGATATAGACTTGTCGATAACTCTGAGTTCTCTAGTGAAGGAATGACTTGTCGATATCTTTTTGAGTTCTCGAGTAACTTTCCGTACTTCTCTACTCCCGGTGGATATTGCTTATCCGTTGAGTAAATATTTTTCATCCGTCGAGTAGATTTATAGCTTATCCGTCGAGTAGATATTGCTCATCCGTCGAGTAGATGTTATTCATCCATCGACTGGATATATATAGCTCATCTATCGAGTAGATATTGCTTATCGGTCGGTACTCTCTGGAGTTTGAATGACTTCTCGATAAGTCATTCTAGAGTTCTCGAATGACTTCTCTATAACATTAAATCTGTGACTTGTAGAGATCTTGACTTAGAACATTTTTCTCCAAACAGATTTATTCAACTCCAAGCTTCTTCAAAATTCTTCTGAGACATGATCTTCTTGATCTTCTTCCAGATAGAATCCTTAGGCTTGAGACTATTTTAGGAAAAAGACTCCAGTCTGCTCCTTTACATTTTTACAGACTTTAAGTGTTACAAGTACAAAATACAAATTTAGATAACAATACAACTTACTTAGGATTGGCCCCAAGCTTAACTGATTGCTAATGACATTTTCAGCTTCAGTAATCTTTGACATCATTTATTATATATTACAATCTCCCCCAACTTGTTCATTATGAAATTATGCACAAGTTTTGGTTGATGATGTCAAAACTTTATCTAAATGCAGAACCCAATTTCTCCATCTGATCTTCTTTTGTGAGTTGCAGAGTTGCATTTAGATTTATTCTTCCTTCTCCCCTTATCAAGAAAAAAAATATTATTATCTGGCAACATCCATTAGCTGTTTTGGCATTTGGATATATTCTCCCCCTTTTTGACATTATCTTCAGGAAGAAAGATCCAGCTAGATGCACATTGTTCAAGCTTTTGTCAATGTTCATGTAGAACACTATCAATAGCTTCATGTTTTAGTGAAGTCTGTAGTGATGAGTTTACCAAGTATATTAGAATAGGAAAATCCTAAGCTCTCTGTTCTTTTGAATAAGTAGTCTCACTACTTCTCACTGCACTAGTCTCATGACTTTTAAGAGTTAGAGTTACCTCACAAGGATTGCTAAATCCAGACACTCATTCTAACTCTCCTTTTTCCAGGAAGGATCCTGCCTCTCTTATTTTCTGTCTTTCTCTCAATCTAATCTCTCATTCTCACATGAAATGCTCAATTGTTGTTTATCCTACAGAAATAAGAGGTGGCTGAGAAGAGTTAATCTGGGATCATATGATTAGGGGAAGACCATATAGGGATAATCATACTCATTTCACCGGAAAAATGAGTTCATAAGCATCTATGACTGGGGTCACAGTTTGACTCACATATTTCTCTATGGTTATGAAAGTGTGTTGTCCTCCACTTGTAGTGGGAACCTCCAATTGAATTGGAGGGGATTTGACTGGGTTACTGCCATGTGCACCAGCATCAAACCCTTGTGTGTATTGCAACACACTGGCACTTGAATGTGCTAAGCTTGCCTTTCTTATGACATTGTCAAAGGCAATTGTTCTTCTAGCTTTAACTTCTAGGGCAGCCTCTTCTAGAGTTATGAGGGGAGATGTTCCTTCTTGAGGAACCTCCAATTGAATTGGAGAGGATTTAGATAGCTCCCCCTCAGGAGTACTACCCTCAAACCTATCAGTCTGTTAAGACTGTTTTGTACATGAAGGTGCATTAGTGATATTCATGAAAAGCTGATAAATTTCCATGTTTGTGATACCAGTTCCTTTTTCTCAAACAACAAAATAACTGAAGAACATTTTGGGGATTTTTTCCTTTTGTAAAACAGGTTCCTTTTGAGAGTTACCTGAGTGGGATTGTGTTTGTGTTGTTATGCCTGGGTAAACTACAGTTTGGTTTTTAATTGTTTTAGCTGCAGTTTTAGCACCAATACCTGTGAATTGATTATTTGAATTCCCTGTTGATGTGTTGTATAAACCTCTAATGCATTGAACATATGTATCTTTTTGGAGTTTCATTAAAAAAATACATTGCAAGATATTTTAGTTGCAAGCATTATTGCAGAGAAGAAAAAATTTAATATAGATATAAGCACATAGTAATTATTACACACACAAGAGATTGCAAGACAAGAATCAGAACTTTCATTAAAAATGGAAACATAGTACATTAAGACATAGATTTAACAAGTAAATCTTAATCCTAACTACTCTAGTTCAGACTTCTTCTTCTATGCCGCCAACCTTCTTGCCCTGCGCTCGTACGCTCTGGACATGGAGTTTGCAAGAGAAATGATTCTCTCTTGCAGCTACAGAGCAGCAAGTCATTACTGCTCAGCCACCCTGGCTCGTCTCTCCTGCTCAAGAGAGACTTCCATCTCAAAGAAAAGAATACCAAGTTGATCATCCCATGAGAGTTCATCAAAGATCTCTCGTGGAAGATCAAAAGGGCTGCATACGAACCCCTTGATGCGGATTTGAAGTCCAAAAGGGTCATAATAGACCTTATCGTCAGTCAAGTTCCGAGCAAGAAGATAAACACCGTGGTTGAGTGTGTGAAAAACGGGGGCAGCCATTGGAGCAAAAAGAACAATAAGTGAGTGTTGAGGCTAAAAAGTTTATTAGAAAGAGAGTGCTGATGAATGATAAAGAGGGAGGCATTTTTAATTTATAGAGAAAGTAAAGATAGAAACCAATAGACTCTTAAGTTACCCGGATAATACGAATAATAAACATATACACATATTAGACAGTTAGAAATGAGTAGTTACTATTCCCAATGCAAGTACTCAAGAATATTAGTTTACTTTAGAGAGTGACTATTCCCCATGCAAATAAGCACGAACTCCCTACATAAATAGTAACTCCTCCTATCAGCATTCAGTCAAATAAATTAACCACTATCAGCATACTCAAAATAACATAACTAATGTACTAGTCTACTAACACTGGACTAACCTATTTCCACGTAAACAAGAAATCATATAAGCATGTAGATTTGTCAATAAGTCAGAGAAATTAGAGACTAAGTTTGTCAAAAGTATTTTTCTGAACAAAACTTATGAATTAAATTTGTTTAGTTTTTCATCCTTTTGTTTCTTTTGGTCTGTTATTTATTAAGTTCATAAACTGAGGATATGAAGTAATAAATATTCGGTTTATTTAGAATTTTGAAAAATTCCAAGTTCAAATTAATCGATAAGTCTGGATATTTATAGTGAAAGTAGATGACTTGTCGAGAACTCAAAAATAGACATTTGGAGTTGTCTATCGAGAAGTCATTTAAAGAAATGAAGTACATATTGAGTAGTCATTTTAAATTACTCTTATAGAGAACTCAATTATAATACCCAGTATGTCCAAAGAGCGGAGTGAATCAATTCTAACTTTTATTTGAATAAATTTGAAATAAAATTAGAATAAATTTTCCAAAAGTAATTTACCAAAATAATTTATCAGTTTAAATTATTTCAGTTTTGAGTTATTGATAAGTCAAGAATTGTACTTGTAGAGAACTCTGTGAATGGACATTATTAGAGAACTCTACAAGGACTTGTCGATAAGTCATTTTAAACCTATCGAGAAGTCACTCGAGAATTCAGTGAGTTGACTTATCGAGGACTCACTCAAGAAGTCCTAAAATGACTTGTCGAGAAGTCAATTTATACTTATCGAGAACTCAGTTTGCTAGATACTTTTGATTATTGTGATTCTGCCTTGTTTTAATTTTACATATAAATGATGTAAATTAACAACTAAGCAGTTTACTCAAAATTTGAAAAATTCCAAGTTAATTGAATTTGAAAAACAAATATGCAGAGATTTCTGAAATATTTATAATTCATATTTCAGTTAATTTACAATTTAATCAAATTGACTTTGATTTACTGGAGATTAATCTTCTGCAAAGCATTAGCTGAGTTCTAACCTTAAGGTGAAGAATTGAGCATTCCAATTTCACCTACAAGTCTAGTGAAAGTTGCTTCATCCAAAGGTTTAGTAAAAATGTCAGCTAGTTGTTTTTCTGTTGGTACAAAAATAAGCTCAATGGTACCATTAGTAGCATGTTCTCTAATAAATTGGTACCTCACATCAATGTGTTTTGTCCTAGAATGATTAACTGGATTAGCTACTATAGATATAGCACTAGTATTATCACACATGATAGGAATTTTGTGTAACACTAGGCCATAATCCATTAGCTGATTTCTAATCCAAAGCACTTGAGCACAACAACTTCCTGCAGCTATATATTCAGCTTTAGCTATAGAAGTTGATACATATTGTTGTTTCTTGTTGTACCAGGATACAAGTCTTTGTCCAAGAAATTGACAGCTTCCACTAGTACTCTTTCTGTCAACCCTGCATCCAGCAAAATCTGCATCTGTGTATCCAACAGCTTCAAAATTAGTTCCCTTAGGATACCATAATCCCAAGTTAGGAGTCCCCTTCAAGTATCTGAAAATCCTCTTTACAGCCATCAAATGTGATTCTTTTGGATTGGCTTGAAATATTGCTCATAGACATGTTGCAAACATGATGTCTGGTCTACTTACTGTTAAGTAAAGAAATGATCCAATCATCCCTCTGTAGCTTGAGATATCTACACTCTTGCCATTTTTATCCTCATCCAACTTTGTTGCAGTAGACATAGGTGTAGATGCAGGTGAACAGTCAATCATTCCAAACTTTTTCAGAAGATCCTTGACATATTTAGTTTGGCTGATGAAGATACCATCACTTCTTTGATTGACTTGGAGTCCAAGGAAGTAACTTAGTTCCCCCATCATACTTATTTCATATTCACTTTGCATAAGCTTGGAGAATCTTTGACACGGTTTCTCATTAGTAGAACCAAAGATGATATCATCCACATAGATCTGAACTAGGATTATATCTTCACCATGTTTCTTGTAGAAGAGAGTCTTGTCTATTGTTCCTCTAGTAAAACCATGCTTTAATAGGAAATCTGATAGTGTGTCATACCAAGCTCTAGGTGCCTGTATTAGTCCATATAGAGCCTTGAGTAACTTATACACAAAGTTAGGAAATTTTGGATCCTCAAATCTAGGGGGTTGCTGCACATAAACTTCTTCGTCTAGCTCACCATTCAGAAAAGTGATTTTATTGCACTTTTAATTCCATAAATATTTGGATTGTTTATAAAATTGGTTTTATAATTTTATAATTTAAATAATTATTTTTAGGACTTAATAAAATTGAGAAATCAATATTTCATTAATTATTTATTTTTAAATGATTTTCTGATTGTGTTTATGTGTAAAATCCATATTTAATTCAGAAAATCTTCAAAAATCATGAAATTCATATTTCATCAAGTTCGTATTATTCTGAGAATTTTAAAATTATTTTAGCAATTTTTGGGATTAATCTCACCTGCTCGTTACTTCGTTTATTTCGTTAAATGCGGGTACAGTTGTATTTCAAATACAACTTAAATATTTTAAAATTTTTATTTTAGCACCTTCAAATTATTTGTAATATTTTAAAACTATTTAGGATTTTTCTGATTAATTTTGTTCGTGGGAATAATCGGTAATACCGCGTATTGGAATCGAGCAGAGGGCTACCGGGAATAAATAAACACCACGTGTCCCTTAATTAGACACGCGGCTGTGCTGTAGAGAAGTGGGAGGGGTGACTCATTTCTTTTTCTTCCCTGTGTTTACTCGGCTACACATCAATCTCTCTTCTCAGCCTCTATACTCTTCATCAATTCTTCCCTGTTTCTTCCTCTTGGTGCTTCCGGTCACCATTGTTCCAGTTTTCCGGCTTATTTCCGGTGAGCCGCCACTGTTCTTCGGTTTGGCTTGGTTCTATCATTATTCCATTGATATGCATATGTATATACTTGGTTATATGTGTGTGCTTTGTACTCGATTGTGTGTGTGTTGTGTGTGTCTCTGTGTGTAGGTGTGTGTTGGTTGTGTCCGTGTGTGTGTGCGGCCCGTCCGCGCGTGTTGTGGTTGTGTGACCTTCATTTCAATCCTGTCCAGTTTTTGCAGATTATAAATTGAAGTATTAAAATAATAATTTTAATGATTTCTGCAGGATTTTATTCGAGTGATTTCGTGGGATGAATATTAATTACGTGCGGGAAATTGTTAATAATTAATTGGCGAAATTTTTGGTTGGAATCCGAGTTACCGGGTACCCCGAGAATTTGCCGCCGTACCGCAATGACTCGTTATGAGCGAACGATGGACGGTGATGACGATATTCTGAGTCCTAAATTTTATAAATAAATAAAATGATTTGGATAAAATGTTTTCGAAAATAAATCGTATATTGGAATTGTACGTAAATAAATACGCGAATGTGGAATTGGTATTGGAATGAAAATTGGGGATTGTTGTGATTGATGACGTCAATTGTAATTGATGGGTAGTCTTATAAACAAAGGAGTTGCTGCCAAAATTTCTAAAAATGTATTTATAAACGTACGTATTTATATCATACGTGTTACCCCTATTTGTGTTCGGATTACGTGATTACGTGACTATGTGTATAATAACTATATGAGCCGGGTTATCGGATTTGGGTTATTAGGAATTGACGATATCAAGCTTGTCAGTATAACTGATTAGGGTACTCTGTATTTGTAGATCCCAGTCGAGTTTCCCTAGGACCGAAGTCAGCGTGAAAGCTACTTAGGGTTTTGTAAAGCGTTGCAAGGCAAGTACCCCTGACCATTCTTTTATGGTTCAGTACATATGAATAGCTAAATGTTTTATTCTCGTAGTGCAACAGAAATGTTTTAAGTTACGTATCCTCTATAGTTATAAATCACTGTTTTTAAATTTTTTTGGGGAAAAGTAACTTCGAAAGGTACCTATCTCGAATGAAATGATTTGCGAACTGGATTTATATGTGTGCTGGTAAAATAAATGATTTTGAAAATGGGATAGGTATAAGTGTTTTGAAAACCGGATAAAACGATCAGATATGGGATACATAGGGGCCAAAGTAGGCCTATGAGGTGGCGTAAGAGGTTAATTCGGTTGTGCGCAATATATAACCGATTAGTCCAGCAGGTCAGAGACCTAGCTAGTCTCTGAGTTCCGGAACAGATAAATGGGATGGCAGTTAGAGCCGTCTGGTGTTGATATCCTGATCAGCTGTCTTCACATATCCGTTACGTATCTGATTTGGATTTTGATTCCCGTAAGGGAATAAGTAGTTGATACAGCGGTTTTTTAAATATGAATAGCATGCTAAAATTGGACTCTGGTACTTACACAACACACTATTATGTTGTTTTAATAAAGCATGTTAGTCAGTGATATCCAGTTATCTCCGATTTTCATTATTTAATGTTGATGACATGATTACAGCTATGTTCCTATTATTGTTACATTATTGTTTTATTCCGTTATTCATATGTTGGTACTGCTGAGCGATTATGCTCACCCTTACAAACTGTTATATATATCTCGCAGATGCCTAGAAGACCAGTCAGACATACCCGTGTTCCCGCCCCTTCAAGACCCGGCTCCTCTGAGGTAGTTTGTATCGGACCATGAGGTCTGACGAGTTGCTGAATAAATTTAGAATGTGTTAGATGTTGAATAAATGGTTTGTAATAATGTGAACCTGAATCACACTTGAACCTAGATCGGATCTTGGTTTGGGGTCAAGTTAGTTTATTTTAATAATAATCTTGTTGTTTATATTTTGGTAATTGTGTTTGGTGACGTCAACTCCTGACCCCAGGGTTGAGGTCGTCACATGAAGCACCTTATATTAGATATGTCAACAGATCCGGTTTTGTAACCACTTTTGCTATCAGAATTGTACTTCCCTTTCTCTTTCCAGTAATTGTCTTTGTTAAAAGACTGTCCTTTAGTTTTGAAGTGTCTTGGCTTTCTTACTCTAATATTAGAGAATTTTCTAGCCAGATAAGCCATTGACTGATCTAGCTCATCCAGTTCTTCAAGAGTGTAGAACTCATCCTTTTCCAATTCTAGTATGACTTGCTCCTGTGAATCAATTGTTCTCTGCTCACTTGTTGAGACAACTGAGGTATGAGATCTGAGTTCATCATTGGTTGTTTGGCCTTCATTTACTATTAAAGCACTTGAACCATCTATAACATGTCCTTGGCCAGATCTCAATGATTGCCTTTGAATCATCTCTAGTTCATAGGTTTTGAAAATTCCATATAGAACTTCCAGAGTTATCCTGCTCAAGTCTCTCCCTTCCCTGATTGCTGAGATTTTCTGTTCCAAATGATCAGGAAGAGTAAGCAAAAACCTTAGATTCACCTCTTCAGCTTCATAGTACTTGTCATGAAGCTGCAAGTCCATTATCAGCTTATTAAAGCTTTCAAACACTTCAGTAATGCTTTCCTTGGGCTTAGCAATAAAACCCTCATACTGTGAAATCAGTATTCTTTTTTGATTAGATCTAACTTCCTAAGTTCCTTCACATAGTATTTCAATATTCTCCCATATTTACTTAGCAGTGCCACAGTTGAAATGTTGTTGTACATCACATTTTCAAGTGACTCAATCAATATCAATTGTAAGCTGTTGTCCAGGGAGACTTTCTCGTTTTTAGGGTAAGAATATTCAGATGGATCTTTAGGAGCATAATGAGATGGTATGACCATGTCTCCATCTGTAGATTCCTCAACTCTTACCATAGGAATGAAGGGTCCATTCTTGAGAATCTGAACATAGAGTGGATTGGCCATCTTGATAAACAACATCATTTTCTTTTTCCAAAGAGTGTAGTTAGCTTTGTCAAAGGGAGGAATTTTGATGCTACTGATTTTCTGTGTATACATTCTTCCAAGATCTTGAATCTGTTTGCTTTAAGATTTTGCTCTAACACCACTTGTTAGGTAATGAATCACACACAGGGGGGGTGAATGTGTTTTCTGATTTTAGGCTTTTCTTGAAAGATAATGGTTGAACAAAGTAAATTAAATCTTGTATAGAAAAGTGTTCATGCAAAAATTAAACTTGCATAAAATAAAGAACACAGATCTTCAAAACTCACTTAATTTTTGTATTAAAAATTAAGATGCTTTGCTACAAAATTTCTAAGCTCTTCTAAGTTAAAGAACTCAGCTTCTTCTCGAGAGTGTTATAAGAATTTTTATCTAATTTGTTGCATCTAACTAGAGGACCAGTGTTAACTTTATAGCTCAGTTAACTGCTGGTTTACACAGTGGATAATAAACATGTTATTAGTTTTTCTAAACTGTCACTTGTCATTTCTATTTATAGAAAAGCAAATCTTCCATTTCTGGCTTAGGATATCTTTAGCATCCCGTGTTTACTTTAATCTTTCTCTGTCAGTTAATCTTTGCCATTGATCTTGCACACTCTTCAAACTACTTTTTGTAGACTTGTCAATCCAGCTGTTGGATTGTTTGTTGATTATTTATCTTGGATATTAAGCTGATCTGCAATTCTGTAATTTGAGATTGTACTTCGAGATCTCCAGTTTGATTCATTTGAACACTTTATATCTCGATAAGTATAAAGGCTTATCGAGATGTCTGGTACTCCATAATGAGTTTGGCTTGTAGAGGTCTTCATCTCATCGAGATCTCTAGTCTTCATAACTTCACTTGATTTGTAGATATCTCTAAGTTCTTGAATGGATATAGACTTGTCGATAACTCTGAGTTCTCTAGTGAAGGAATGACTTGTCGATATCTTTTTGAGTTCTCGAGTAACTTTCCTGACTTCTCTACTCCCGATGGATATTGCTTATCCGTTGAGTAGATATTGCTCATCCGTCGAGTAGATGTATAGCTTATCCGTCGAGTAGATATTGCTCATCCGTCGAGTAGATGTTATTCATCCATCAAATGGATATATATAGTTCATCCGTCGAGTAGATATTGCTTATCCGTCGGTACTCTCTGGAGTTTGAATGACTTCTCGATAAGTCATTCTGGAGTTCTCGAATGACTTCTCTATAACATTTAATCTGTGACTTGTAGAGATCTTGACTTAGAACATTTTTCTCCAAACAGATTTATTCAACTCTAAGCTTCTTCAAAATTCTTTTGAGGCATGATCTTCTTGATCTTCTTCCAGATAGAATCCTTAGGCTTGAGACTGTTTTAGGAAAAAGACTACAGTCTGCTCCTTTGCATTTTTACAGACTTTAAGTGTTACAAGTACAGAATACAAATTTAATAACAATACAACTTATTTAGGATTGGCCCCAAGCTTAACTGATTGCTAATGATATTTTCAGCTTCAGTAATCTTTGACATCGTCTAATATATATTACACCATTCATATATCCCACATTGAAATGGAAAAGGGGTTTTCGTTACTTTATATAGAACAACACTCTACTGGTGTCTAAATGTGTTACTAAGATATTGCTCCATCCTCTACGTGCGTAAGGGGTGCAAATCATGGGATTTCAGGGCTAATCTGAAACTTTCAAAGGCCGTGAGTGCAACGTGAGTACACGGATGTAGCAGAAAATTGGGTCATCCAATCACGGACTAGTTTTGCTAATTTTTATTTTCACTGGGCTTGGACCCATAAAGAATTAAGTCATTTTGATACAGATAAAATTAACTTATTTGACAGAGTATTATTAGAGTCGACTACAGATTAATGTTGACGTAATTAATTAATTAACATGGTTTAATTAATTAATGGATTAACGCACAAGTCTTGTTATTCATATATATTAATTACTAAGTCGTAGGTTTTATGTATTAAAAACCCTAGTCTCTCTCTCTCTCTCTCTCTCTCCTCTATAATATATCATGATAATCTTCTTACTCAGTTTAAACTCGCTAATAGTGACACTCTACTTCAATGCAATTATTTTGATCCTTTATGGCGATTCGCTCATACATACGGTGAGGGCTAATACGCTTTAAGGAGACAGTCACACATTGGACTCAGATTTTTGGTTTATGTCTCCTCTTTATTTGTTTTGTTCATTATTTATTTACATTGATCTGTTATTCACATACACAAACACGATTGTTATTGTTACTTGGGTTTGTTACTTGGTTTTAACACAGATTGTACAATAATGAGTGGTGTAGGTTTTTTTTGTGCCAGGAGTAGTATAGTACGAGTGAAGCTGCAACCCAGGGAAGTAAAGGCTATGAGTTTGGAGGAAGCGTTAGCTTGGACAAAGGAATGACATTACAGGAAATGTATTTTTGAATGTGATGCAAAAACCCTGGTAGATGCAGTCAACGAACTTAAAGGAAATTCTTATTTTCATATGATTGTTGATGATTGTATTGATATGATTAAACAATTTGAAGAAATTTTAATTACTTTAGTACATAGATCGTTGAATAGTACTGTAGCTCACTTTTTAACAGGGATTACATATTCTAGGTCAAGTCTTAAGTAGTGGTTACATACTGCTCCCGATTTTATCACGTATAATCTTGTTTCCAAGGAATGATAACGCAAGTACGTAGTGATAACTCCCGGTGACGGGGCCGCTCCTTCGGCGCCGTGTCTGGATCCTTCACCGTGATGGTGGTGTAGCTGTCATGGGGTTCTTACAAAACAACATCAGAAGGGGGTTTGGGTCTCGCGGCGCCTCCGGTGTGAGAGTAAGAACTCGCTTTTGGGGAAGATGAATATAGACAAGTATGCAAGGTGGGTGTGTGTGTGTGTATATGATTGTATGAGAGTGATTAACCCCAAAACCTTACCTTCTTGGGCTATAAATAGCCCAACGATAGAGTTTTGGGGTTGGTACCTTTGAATCATAGTCGTTGGTTCTAGGAGCGGAGGACACCTGGATGGGGTAAATTCTTACACGTGTTAGGATGAGAGTGGTTGAGAAATGTTCTAAGGATCTCCTGGCACGTGCCCTGATTGTGCTCATGATTGATGAATGACAGTTGTCCCTATCATGCGCTTGGGCATGTGCCTCACGTGTTGGAACTTCCCAAGGTTGGGCTGCCACGACTAGATTAGTCTGGACTAGTTATGTACGCGACTGAATGGAGCTGGGGTCCGAACCTGATCATTTTAGGAGCTATATGTACTATCACGTAGTTTAAAAAAAATTTAAATAGCATATACACGCGTTTGACCTTGTAAACCCCGCTCTCTCAAAAACAGGGAGTCTTCTCCTTCCCTCCCGCAAAATTTCATCAAAACCTCTGTCTCTCTCTCTCGTACAAACACAATGAAATATTGAAAAAAATTAAAATACTTTTGACTCGATTAAATTCTTCATGGCAGGAATAGTCAAAGAAATTCTAGCGAAACCAATCCAACTAGCCGACCAAATCATCAAATTATCTGACGACTCGACTTCATATTTCAGACAAGATTGCTCTGAACTCAAATCCAAGACCGAAAAACTCGCTGCCCTTCTCCGACAAGCCGCCCGTGCCAGCAACGACCTCTACGAACGGCCCACGCGCCGTATCATAGACGATACTCAACAAGTTCTCGAAAAAGCTCTGGTGATCATCCAAAAGTGTGGTGCCAATGGATTGATTAAGCGCGTGTTTACCATCATTCCAGCTGCTGCGTTCCGTAGGATGGGGTTTCAGCTGGAAAACTCTATCGGAGACGTGTCTTGGTTGTTACGGGTCTCCGCTTCGAGTCGTGATGATGAGTACCTAGGACTTCCTCCAATTGCAGCTAATGAGCCTATACTTTGTTTGATTTGGGAGCAAATTGCCATTTTATATAGCAGAACGTTGGATGATCGTTGTGATGCAGCTGCTTCGCTTGTTTCGCTTGCTCGAGATAATGATCGATATGGCAAGTTGATTATTGAAGAAGGAGGTGTGATACCATTGTTGAAGTTAGTTAAAGAAGGCAAGTCAGAAGGACAAGAGAATGCGGTTAGGGCAATCGGACTCTTAGGGCGTGATCATGAGAGTGTAGAGTACATGATCCATGCTGGTGTCTCTTCTGTTTTCGCCAAAATTCTTAAGGATGCTCCTATGAAGGTTCAAGCTGTTGTAGCCTGGGCTGTTTCGGAATTAGTTGAGCATTATCCCAAATGTCAGGATTTATTTGCTCAACATAATATTATTCGATTGCTTGTTGGTCATTTAGCATTTGAGACCGTTCAGGAGCATAGTAAGTATGCGATTACTAGTAATAAATCTAATTCTATTCATGCTGCTGCGGTTGTTTTAGCTAGTAAGAATCTTTCTGTTGGTAATAAGCCGATTAATGATGATGAGAAGAATGGTTTGATTGCTCATCCAACTGGGAATAAACATCCGAATCAGATGCATAGTGTTGTTACGAATACTATGGCGAAGAATTTTCAGAGTAAGCCGAAGAATGGTAATGTGGCTGTTCATACTCACAGTCACATAAAGAATCATCATCATCAGCAGCAGCAGCATGAGCATAATGTTTTGTTGGCTGGTGCTAGCATTAAGGGGAGGGAATTGGAAGATCCTGTTACCAAGGCTTTTATGAAGAAAATGGCAGCACGAGCCCTTTGGCAACTCGCCAAGGGAAATTCAGCTATCTGTCGTAGTATTACCGAGTCAAGAGCACTTTTGTGTTTTGCTGTATTATTAGAGAAAGGACCTGAAGATGTTAAGTACAATTCTGCCATGGCGTTAATGGAGATCACAGCAGTAGCGGAGATTGATTCTGTTTTGAGAAGATCAGCATTTAAGCCTAATACACCAGCTTGTAAGGCAGTTGTCGATCAATTATACGTGATTATGAAAAAAGCAGGTTCTGATTTGCTTATACCGTGTATAAATGCTATTGGAAATTTGGCTAGGACTTTTAAGGCAACAGAGACACGGATGATAGGTCCATTGGTAAAGTTGCTTGAGGACGGAGAAGCTGAGATTGCTAAAGCAGCCTCCATTGCTCTAACGAAGTTTGCTTGTACTGATAACTATCTTCATATCGACCACTCGAAAGCAATAATTAGTGGTGGAGGAGCAAAGCATTTGATCCAGCTTGTGTATTTTGGGGAACAAATCGTTCAAACTTCAGCTGTTATTCTCCTGTGCTACATCGCGCTTCACGTACCAGATAGCCAAGAACTTGCACAAGCTGAGGTGCTTACTGTGCTTGTATGGGCGTCAAAACAGCCATTCTTGACACAATATGAGACGGTGTCTACCTTGTTAGAAGAGGCAAATAGTAGATTGGAGCTATACCAGTCCAGAAATTCAAGGCATTGATTCAATTCAATCAGAAACCTTCCACTGCTTCCAAGACCTCTTTTCAAAATTTACCTCCACAACTTTGTGAGTATCATGGTGTGTATATAAATGTTAGATCGTCATTTTGTACCTTCATTTTGTCTACTAGAGGGATATCATAAATTCTTTGATTTGATTTGATTTTTTCATTATGGGGACAGGTCTTTAGCAACCGTGTGCTGTTTAAAGTTTGTTGACAAACAATTTATCAGCCGTTGGATGGGGGATTAACGGTGAGATGGCATCCGGACCGCTGAAATTTTCCGCGGTTGGTCTGGACGGACTGCGGAAAATTTTCGCGGTTGGGTGATGTCCCCTTATCCCCAGCATCCCAACAGCACCTCATTTCACCACCAAAAACACCAAAATTTTCAAGAAAAATTCTACTCTCTCCAAGTTTACATTTTAGGCGATTTTGGGGTATTTTCATCAAGAAATTCAAGTTGTTTTGTCAATTCAAGGTATATTTCTTGTCTTAAATTTCACATTTTCATGGAGGATAAATTATTTGCTCGTATGTTTCGTCATAAACGTCAAAATGAAAAAAGAGAGGCTATTGATTGTAGTTTACATCTTGATAGTTTAAATAGTAGTGAAGAATCTAAAACCCCTGTATATGTTGAAGATGATGATTTTGTAGATAGAAATGAGGAATTTATTAATTTAGATGACGATTTGGTTGATGTTGAAGATGAAAGTGATGGAAATGAGGTTGAAAATGACGTTGAAAATGATAGTGATAATGTTGAGGGTGAGGATGAAGATGATAATGTAGAGGATGCAAATTTGTATGAAAATGTTGATGGGGGGAGTTCCATATTTGAATCAAATTTTTCAAAGTGTGGATGAGGCCGGTCATTTTTTTAGGGCTTATGCTTTACGAAATGGATTTGCTATTAAAATTCAAGCTAGCCATCGTAATAAAGACAACGAGATATATGGTCGTTTATATGTTTGTAGGCTTTATGGGAAAAGTGTCGTCGCCGAGAGTAGTCAAAATAAACGGCGTAGAGAGGTTCTTCCTAAAAGCGAGTGCAAGGTGAGGATGTATGTCAATTATCAAAAGAAAAAACGTCACTGGGAGGTAACTAGCCTTGAATTGGTACACAACCACGGTCTTGTTTCCCCTAGTAAGATGAATTTGGTACAACGAGAAAGACATGTCAACACCGCGACCCGTAGTTTGATAAAAACGCTTTATGGTTCGGGGGTTCGTAATTGTCAAGTGATGAATGTGATTGGTAACATTCATGGAGGTAATGACAAAGTTGGTTTCAATGTTCAACATGTTAGGAATGTGTTAAGAGACGAGAGGAAGAAAAAGTTTGAGATTAGTGACGCCCAAGCGGGGTTGGACTTGTTGCATAGGTTGAATGAAGAAAGTGGTTCTAAATATTTTATTAGGACCGAAGTCGATGAAGAGAATCGCTTGAAGTGTCTAGTATGGATTGATCCGAGATGTATAAGGGCTTACCAAAATTTTGGCGATGTTATGACTTTTGATACCACTTATCGGACAAATAGGTATGCAATGCCATTTGTCCCATTTACCGGAGTCAATCATCATTATCAATCGGTAATTTTCGGGTTTGCATTGATGCGGGATGAACACGCATCGACTTTTGAGTGGATTCTTCGTACTTGGCTTGAAGGTGTGGGGAATAATCCTCCATTGACTATAATCACGGATCAAGATCAAGCCATGGCAAGCGCTATTGCGGTTGTACTCCCGAATACTACCCATTTATTGTGTTCTTGGCACATTAGTCAAAAATTCCCGAAGAAATTAGCTCATTATTATTCGGCTTTTCCGGAATTCAAGACGGACTTCAACAATTGCATTTATAAATCTCTCACCGAATGTGTTTTTGAAGCTAGATGGGCGTCGTTTGTGGAAAAGTATCACTTGCAAGATCATAAATGGTTAAAAGGGTTATATGAGTTGAAGAACAAGTGGATTCCTGCATATACTAGAAACAAATTTTCGGCGTTTCAAAATAGTACATCGAGGAGTGAGGGGATGAATTCTTTCTTTGATAAGTATGTGAGTTCGGCAACGAGTTTGAAGGAATTTATTGAAAATGCCCAAAAAGCATTGGCAAGGCAATTCATGAGGGAGAAGGAAGAAGATTATGTCACCATTAATCTAAAACGTCCCATGAAATTGCATACCACATTGGAGTATCATGCTTCTTGTATCTACACTAAGGAAATGTTTAGAAGATTTCAAGATGAATTGGTTGAGTCTTCAAAATACTTTGTTGAAAAAGACCGACGAGCTAGTGAAGAAGGGGAGAGAATGGGGGATGTTTATACGTACTATAGTTGTTATAGGCCCATGTCCGAGCCTACGAGAAGAAATGTTTATTTTGTGGCATTCGAGAAAGCAAGCTCTTTGGGAATGTGTACGTGTAGAATGCTTGAACATTCGGGGCAATAGCCTGGGGTGGCTGAGACACATGCTGGGATGGCTGTGTCATGTCAACGACATCCTGGGCAGGAATGGCTGGAATGTCAAAGTCGTCAGCCAAAGGTGCAATAAAATCTGATTTTATGTTCTAAAATGTGGGAGGTCTGTAGGCGGGTCCTGTAAGAACCCTGATTTTTGTAATATTTTAAAACTTCTGTGAATAGTAACTTGAGCTAATTAAGTAATACTTATGGGGATCATCATTAAATGAATAGTGGAATTTTGAGAATCCGAGATCATATTCTTGTTTATCGAGGAAAATAAGTGAATGTAAAAGCCGACGGAATTCGAAGATTCACAATTATACTACGTGTTTTCGTATCCGTAAAGAATGGCGTAGAACCGGGAATACTACGTGAAATAAATAATATATCAAGGTATTTCTATGATCAAGAGAAGGAATGGAATTGGTTATAGGATTATAAGCGATAAAAGAAACCGCTACGAAACAAGTCGTTATACGTGGAAACTATCGGAATGGAACGACGATTGCATTTACGATAAATAAACGAATGAGAAATTAAATCCCATGCAAGTTGGCCATGCATAACCAAGTCCTAACTAGTAGTTAGGAGTGTAACTAGATGATTAGAAGCTAACTAGAATAGTTAGTGGAATAGTGTTGAATAGTGATAGGAGACAACAAGTACACAAGCCATACTTCTCCCTTTTCTCACTTCACCACACAATCAAACCAACCCATACCTTTGCCAAATTATTGTCAAATCTGCTGCATACATCCCATATATTCATTATACACTCCCACACTTTAGCCACAAAAGAAAACAACCACTTTTCCCTCACTTAAAGCTCTCCCATTTTTCATTCCAACAGTTCGGATTTTCTGAGCAAGGGAGAAAGAAAAATTCATAACTCAAAATATACTCATTCAAATATCATGAAATTTTACCATAGCTTTTCTATATCATGGGTAAGCTTCGTACCAAATTTCAGCCTCAAATTAGTTTTTTTCAATTTTATAAAAATGTTTGAATGAGGTGCTGAAAGGTAACTCCGAAATTTTAACTTGTTTCTTTGTTTTGTTTCTTAAGGATCTAGCCCTTCTAAGTGTTTTCTAAGCAAACCAAGCCTCAATCATCCTAGCACTAACCTTCCTAGTATCCAAGAAGGTATAACTTTCAACCTTTTAAGGTTTTATGGTTGAATTTAAGAGTTATGTTTGTTGTAGTGTTAAGATCCAAAGGATTGTGTTTGTTTGAGTTTGTATTGATTATGTTCTTGCTAAAGACTTGAGATGTTGAGTTGTAATCCATGTATGTGGTACTATATAGAGCATATAAGGTTCATGTGGGTGGATCTTGAGAAGTACTTGTGTTTATGATGGTTATAGGTAGTGATTGTGTTAAGATCAAGTAGTAGAAATTGAGTTTGGGCATTCTTGCACTTGATCTGTTTTCTGCAGGACATTCGGCCATGAAAATTGTTAAAATTTGAAAACCACTGGCCATTAGCAGATAGATCTTGTTTTTTTGTTTCTATACATGTGTAGATCATCATGAGGAGATTTACGGTTTAGGAGTTATGGTCGTTTTAGTGTAAAACATTTCTGCGATTAGCCAACTGCACTTAAGTCCACTTGCATGGTGATTTTGAAGGACTTAAACTAATTTCGAGATTCTGGAAAAATTATGAAAAATGGATATGATAGTAGAGAAGACTGTCCAAAAAGAATTTTGAGAAAATATTAATTTTTAGATTTTATAAAAATATTTTGGTAAAGCGAGCGCAAGCGAGAAACGCATAAAAACCTAGTTTTGACGCGCGTTTTCTCACGTTCGAGCTTAAAACTCGAAATGGACTTTCTAAAGCGAACGATCGATTTCAAAACTCGACCATGTTATAAAGTGAGAATATAAGTGTTGAGAATGTAACACCCCCAGATCCGGGGTCGGGGATCCGGGTTGTCACGGTCTTTCTTTCCACAATATCACTTCACTTAATTAATAATAAATAACCTCATACTGTGACCCCACACTAACACACACCATCACCCGTTATAGTCTCAGAGATGAAATTGAAATAAGTACAAGTCTTTGAATCCACAATTTAAAATTATTACAACCCAAAATGATTACTTGATAATTTACAGTTAATTGCCATTATCTGCCACAAGTTATAATTATACATAATTTGTTTCTCAAAAGTAGATGGTCTAAACTACAATGGATCTACCTCTGCAGCTATAGCAGCTACAATATCAGCGGGAAGACGCGGGACGCTTCCCACGCGCTTGCGCTGGGTCTGCTGGAGTCTGGCCATCTCTCCTAACTGTTGTTGTGTGATGAAGAAATAAAGCAAGAGTGATCCTTACAGCTCGCAAGATAATATGTATAGTGATAACAATAATATAAGTATCTAAATGGATACTTAATAGCATCTCTATCATATGCAAGATAATTACTTGCTAGATATAAGTAAAAACAAGGAATGAAGCTACCAATACTTCACCACACTTATATCATATAAAGTTACTTGAACTGCCACCGTTCAAAGTATTATAAGTTTTAAGAAAAACATCCCATAGATGAGACCACAAGTTAAGACTTGAATAGATTCAATCTTTGAAATATTATTGAATGAAAAAGTTATGAGATACTTTATTTAGTCCCGATATATATATATATCCACCTATATATATATCCCGAAAACATTTCCTGGAACCTCTGTTATGTGAAGTATGAACAGAGTTCGAAACATCCAATGAATTTTGGAAAAGAAAAAGAATTTTGGCATAAACCCGATATCTCGCTGATCAGGAAAAGATACCAATAAGTAACCTTTTCTACTAGTAGATGGACGAATTCCCCACTGGTCATCACCCTGGTCATAATTAAGACCTATGCTGGACTGCCACTCAGCCACCTATGCATTTGATGGACTCCCACTGAGCCACTTACACAATAATAGACCGTACCTCGGCCTGTCGCTTATGCCGACTCAATGAGAGGGGCTTACTTCCCGAACGTTGGGCAAGTAATCAATTCATTTACCAAATCTGCAACCTTGTTGCGAATATAAAATACACCACAGAGCCGGATTTCCCAGGTTTTGAGCGGGTATTTAAATCCCCTTTAAAAAGGAAGATCTTAAATATAAAAATGAGTTTTGGGATCCGCTCTGACTTTTAAAAATCATTTTGAAGACTCGAAAACTCTTTAAAGAGTGTTTGGAGTAAGGCTGATTTAATGAAGTAAATCAGTCCCCAGAATATTAGAAAATATCTGAATATTATTAATTAAATAATATTCCCATAAAGAATAGTCTTTATAAAAATAATTGAAGTAGAAGTATTAAAATTTATACTTGAAACGAGTATTAAATAACCAAAGATATACTTATATGAAAGTATTATCTTTATTTGAATAATCGAAAATAAGTTTGATTATTAACACCTTATTCTTTAATAAAATAAAGAATATATTTCAGCAAATAATCGGAGTCATAGATCCTCAAATGAATATTCAAATAATATTCAATAAATAAAATACGCTGAGTCATAATATCTCGAATGAATATTATAAATAATATTCATTAAATAAAATAAAGAGTCTTAAGTCCTCGAATGAATATTCAAAATAATATTCATTAAATAATATAAAAGAGTCTTAAGTCCTCGAATGAATATTCAAAATAATATTCATTAAATAATATAAAAGAGTCATAAGTCCTCGAATGAATATTCAAAATAATATTCATTAAATAATATAAAAGAGTCATAAGTCCTCGAATGAATATTCAAAATAATATTCATTAAATAATATAAAAGAGTCATAAGTCCTCGAATGAATATTCAAAATAATATTCATTTAATATAAAGGAGTCATACGCCTTCGAATAATATTCGAAATAATACTCGATAATAAAATAAAGTTTAAAGTTATCGAATAAACCTTATTCGATTAATAGTTTTGAAAACTATGACCATATATATGTATATATATATAAATATATATATATATATTCATATCCATATATATACAAAATCTACTCGGGATCCTCGACTCCCGGTTTTTAGAAAATATTTTCACCTTTGGGTCCCTATACTAAGGGTATATGCAAGTTACCGCTATCCTCTAGCATAGGTATTATCAACTGAACCAACAGATATATATTTCAAGAATATGAAACAGGCATGCATATATACCGTATCATATGCTACAATATATCGCAAGAATTTGCTAAATAACCAACATGCATCTATCGCAAGATAATGCATATACAAGTGTATTCATCACAACAACAGTATAACGGATAGAATACTTGCCTGAGCGACTTGGGGGTGAGAAAGGCTCGGGACGAGTCTGATAACCTATAAACAACAAGTAAGTTGGAATTAAACCAAAATCACTTGTAAATCTATGCTTTAACTAACTTAGACTCTAATGCTAGTTTTGCGCTCACCGATTCGCTTAAGTCACTCGGGTACCCTCGGCTCCACCATTTTTAATAACTTAACCTTTACGAGTTTTAAAGCGATTCCTTCGCGAATGACTTACCAACTGCCTAACACACTTACCATAAATGTTTCACACATTAATTAACCCTTTTTGGTCTTTAACCTATGTTTCAAAGTAAGGCGAGGGAAAAAGTTTCGTTCGCGAAACGCCGTTACTTGAAACGGTCGTTTCTCCTAAACCGTGCATCGGAATCGAACGAACTACATATCAAAACGAAGCTCGTAACATGAGCTATCTAAACATGGCAGTGGTCACAATCTAGCAGGGGGTTCTCGGGTCCTAATGCTATGCACAAAAACAGTCCAAAGAAAATCGGACGTTACGACGGCTATGTTTACGTGATTTCCAAATTTTTAAACCATCCACAATCAACCCAAACCCTCCTCAAATCCAACACACAACAAACATCCATCCTTATCACATCATAACAACCCCAACCAATTCAATTTAACCATTCATACTTATGCTTAAACTTTACTTTAATCATTCTTAAGTTTCTTTAAATCAAAACCACAAAATTACCATTTCATTTCACTACCATTCCAAATCTCAAACTCTAATCATAACATCAACTACAATAACATCCTACTCATCAAAATCACCTTATAATATATATGGACCTAGGGTTTGAAAATGGTATACCTTCCTTGAAGTGGTGGGTTGAGCTAGGAAGCCTTAAGAAGCTTGGAGAAGCCTTAGGAAAGCTTGGATCTTCAAGAAAAACAAGAAAAAGTTCAAGTTAAAAACTTGAAAACACTATTCATTGTCTTCTTCATTGATTAAATGGAGAAGCTAGAGAAAGAATTAATGGCTTAAACTCATGATATAGCCATAACTAAGCATAAAGATGGTTAGGGAATTTTCTTACCAATTAAGGATGCTTGGATCTTGATTTTGGAAATTTTTTTCTTTGAAAAAAATGAAAAGCCGAGAGCTAGGTGAGGAACAAATGCCTTGGCTGATTTTTTGATTCTTGATGAAATGATTTGCTAGCTTGGTTGGCTTGGTTTTGTTTTTGATTTAGCAAATTACCACCTTGCCCTTGAATTTGTGTGGTCCTTAATCAACCACACCTCCCTTCTTCCATGTCATGCTTATGTCACCCTTATGATGTCATCCTCCCTTCCTTGTCTCCTTTCTATTGGTTGGATGACATCACTCCCATTAAACCCTTTGATTAGCTTCCTAATCGTTTGCCTAATGACCGCTGATCTGTTGTACGGTTCGCTTAACTTTCGTTCTCGTTTATCGTCTGAAGGATCATACCCGGGATCTTATTACTTAGGTTCCCTTAACCTTTCTCAATACGTTATATTCCTTTTTATGATCCTCTATTATAATCCTTTAATTTAAATCCTTTTTATCCTGTTACCTTATACTCAATTCTCTCCGTATCTTGTGGATTTCCGGGAAAAACCAAAGTGTTCGGAATTGGGTTCTGACGATATTTACATACACTTATATACTTCATATAGTACTAATAAAATCCCAGAATATCCATAACAGAACCCCTATATAGTGTGGCGTGAAAAGTTTTCTCATTCAGCTAAAACACTATTCACAAGGGTTACAAAAAGTTGAAAAATTTTGGGGTTATTACAGTCTCCCCTCCTTAAAAGGATTCCGTCCCGGAATCAAACAGAAAACAATTGGGGGTACTTTTCTAGCATTGCGCTCTCTAGTTCCCAAGTCGATTCTTCCACATTATGATTATGCCATAGTACTCTGACTAGCTTGATCACTTTGTTCCGAAGCACCTGCTCCTTCTTATCCATAATCCTTACTGGCTTCTCCACGTAAGTTAGATCTGGCTGCATATCCACCTGCTCGTACTCCACTATGTGCCTGGCATCCCGATGATACCTCCTTAGCATTGACACATGGAACACATTATGAACTTGTTGCAAATTAGGGGGTAGGGCTAGCTCGTAAGCTAACTTTCCAATCCGTCTTAATATCTCAAAAGGTCCAATGTATCTTGGGCTTAGTTTTCCTTTCTTTCCGAACCTCATTAATCCCTTCCAAGGGGATACTTTCAACAGTACTAAGTCCCCTACTTCATATTCCTTGTCCTTTCGGGCTAGGTCTGCATATTTCTTCTGTCTGTCTTGGGCTGCTACAAGTCGCCCTCTGATAAGATCCACTATATCTCTGGTCCTTTGGACCACTTCGGGTCCGAGCATCTTCCGCTCTCCTACTTCATCCCAGTATAAGGGAGATCGACACCTTCTTCCGTACAAGGCCTCATAAGGCGGCATTCCGATGCTAGCATGAAAGCTATTGTTATAAGAAAACTCGATCAACGGCAGGTGATCATCCCAACTTCCTTTAAGGTCTATTGCACAGACTCTCAACATATCCTCTAGTGTCTGGATGGTCCTTTCACTCTGTCCATCCGTCTGGGGATGGTACGCGGTACTCATATTTAACTTGGTCCCCGCACATTCCTGAAAGCTCCTCCAAAATCTGGAGTTGAACCTAGGGTCTCGGTCTGAGACAATGGACGCTGGGACTCCATGTCGTGTCACTATTTCCTTAAGGTAAATGTCCACCAGTCTATCGACTGTGTATCTCTCATTGATAGGAATGAAATGAGCTGACTTTGTCAATCGGTCTATAATTACCCAAATGGCATCGTGATTGGCTTTCGTCCTTGGCAAGCCTACAACAAAATCCATCGCTATCTGTTCCCATTTCCATTCGGGAATCTCCAGGGGTCGCAAAAGTCCACTGGGTCTCTGGTGCTCTGCCTTTACTCTTTGGCAAGTCAAACACTTGTTTACCCATTCTGCTACGTCCCTCTTCATGTTGGGCCACCAGTAATATTCCTTCAAATCCCTATACATCTTGGTACTTCCCGGGTGAATGGAATACCTTGAACTATGGCTTTCATCCAAAATCTCATCCTTGAGTTCTTGAACATTCGGAACCCAAATTCGGTAGGAATACCTCATTATCCCTTTATCATCTTTCTCAGTATGGATCTCCTCTCCAGTCATTGACTTTCTGTCTTCATTCATTATTTTCTCTTGGCACAATCTGATCTTTCCCAATAATTCTGGCTGCATTGAGATCTCAAAAAGCTTTTCAGTTCCGGTTCCGGTTACCTTTACCTCTATTTCCATTTTCTCAAAATCCCTTATCAACTCTTCCGAGGTCGTTATCATTCTGAGTCTTTCCTTTCTACTAAGGGCATCAGCCACCACATTGGCTTTCCCTGGATGATAGAGAATCTCACAATCATAGTCCTTGATTAGTTCTAGCCATCTCCTCTGGCGCATGTTGAGCTCTTTCTGCGTAAATATGTACTTGAGGCTCTTATGGTCTGTGAAAATCTCGCACTTCTCTCCATACAAGTAGTGCCTCCAAATTTTTAAAGCAAATACTATTGCTGCGAGCTCAAGGTCATGAGTAGGATATCTAACCTCGTATTCCTTCAGTTGTCTCGACGCATACGCAATGACTTTACCGTGCTGCATAAGCACACATCCTAATCCCTTGTGCGATGCGTCACTATATATCACAAAATCTCCTTTTCCATCCGGCAATGCCAATACCGGAGCCGTTATCAACCTTTTCTTTAATTCCTGAAAACTGTTCTCGCATTTCTCCGTCCATTCAAACTTCTCTGTCTTACGAGTAAGTCGTGTCAAAGGGGCTGCGATCTTCGCAAAGTCCTGTACAAATCTACGATAGTAGCCGGCCAATCCTATGAAACTCCTTACCTCTGTGGGTGTGGTTGGCCTTTCCCAATTTGAGACCGCCTCTATCTTGGAGGGGTCGACCAATACTCCTTCTTTATTGATCACATGTCCTAAAAACTGTACTTCATTCCGCCAGAATTCACACTTCGAGAATTTGGCATATAACTGCTCCTCTCTGAGTATTCCTAGAGCTATCCTCAAATGCTCTGCATGTTCTGCCTCAGTCCTTGAGTAGATCAAAATATCATCGATAAAAACTATCACACACTTGTCCAAGTACTTCTTAAATACTCTATTCATTAAATCCATGAAAGCCGCTGGGGCGTTGGTTAATCCAAAGGACATTACCAAGAACTCATAATGCCCATACCTGGTACGGAACGCTGTCTTGGAAATATCTTCGGGTTTAATCTTTAGTTGGTGATATCCAGTTCTCAGGTCGATCTTGGAAAAATAAACAGCATCCTTTAGCTGGTCGAACAGATCGTCTATTCTAGGTAATGGGTACCGGTTCTTTATGGTTAGCTTGTTCAACTCTCGATAGTCTATGCACAACCTCATGCTCCCATCTTTCTTCTTAACAAATAAAACTGGTGCTCCCCACGGGGACACACTGGGTCTTATCATACCCTTATCCAAGAGTTCCTGCAATTGGATAGCTAATTCCTTCATTTCTAACGGGGCTAACCGGTAAGGTGCTTTTGAAACTGGCGCCGTCCCTGGGGCCAACTCAATAGCAAATTCAATCACTCTATCGGGTGGTAATCCCGGAAGGTCTTGGGGGAATACATCCTCAAATTCGTTGACTACTGGAATATCTTGTAAGTTGGGCACCTCCTTCTGCGTGTCCACCACATAGGCTAGGTAGGCCTCACTTCCTTTTCGTAGCATCCTTTTGGCCTGGGCCATAGTCAAAAATTTCTGCGTCTGCCTCTTTCCTCTAAATATAACTTCTTTCTTCCCGGGGATATTTAACTTAACTTTCTTCCCTTTACAGTCTATCTGAGCATCGTTGCTAGATAGCCAGTCCATTCCCAAAATCACATCAAACTCCCCTAATTTAAAAGGAATCAGATCAACACTGAAAGATTGCTCCCCTATGCCTATCTCACAGGCGGGGTGAATCTGGTTAACAGGAATAATTTCATGATTGGCTATTTCTACTTGTAAGGGTTCTATCAAGGGTTTAGCCTTAAGTCTTAACTTACGCGCAAAGTCCTTTGATATAAAAGATTTAGTTGCTCCCGAATCAAATAAAACATTTGCACTGACTGAATTTAGAGAAAGGGTACCTGCTATCACATCTGAATCTTTCATAGCATCCTGGACTGTCATGTTGAAAGTCCTCGCAGTAGGTGGCTTATTAGAAGCAGCCCTGCTTGCTCCCGAAGCTGCTGGTTTGTTCATTGGGCAATCCTTCTTCCAATGACCCTGGCGTCCACACTGATGACAATTGGTGGTTGGAACAACGGCAGGGGTTGATGATGGGCACCTAGTTGAATAGTGGCCCTCCCGACCGCACTTAAAACAGGTTACTGGCCTTCCTTTACACTCCCCAGTGTGGTTCCTTCCACATCTGTTACAGGCTGGAAATGGGGGTCGAGACTGGTTGGAATAGGACATTCTTGACTTCTGGCCGCCCTGGCTCACACTCACACTCATTGGCCGCTTAAACCCAGTGTTCCTTCCTGGCAGGGACACTGCTCCTCGATTAAACCTAGTTGGGAAGCTCCTTCCTGCGGAACCTCCACCCATGCTCATACTTTTCCTCTTTATTCCTTTCTTCTCTCTTTCCTTCTGCATCTGTTCACTTCCAACTTCTACAATCGTTGCCTTTTGCACCAGAGTGGCATAGTCCGTAAGCTCAAGGATTGCCACCCTATTCTGAATCCACGGTTTCAGTCCCTGCTGAAACCTCCTAGCTTTCTTTTCCTCGGTGCTCACAAACTCCGGCACAAACCTTGATAACTCAGTAAATTTCGCTTCGTACTCTGCTACAGACAAATCATTCTGCTTTAGCTCCAAGAACTTGAGCTCCATCTGGTTTTCCATAAACCTCGGGAAATACTTCCCCAGAAACAACTGACTAAATCTCTCCCAGGTTATAATAGCACCTGTCTCCATGTTTTTCTTGGCCTCCCACCAGTAGTTAGCTTCTCCTTTCAGAAGGTAGGTAGCAAATACAGTCTTCTGTGCCTCCTCGGTACTCAAAATCTCAAAAGATTTCTCCATTTCCTTTAACCATGCCCTTGCCTCAACTGGGTCGGCTGATCCGTGGAACTCAGGGGGCTTAAGGGACTTAAAAGCCCTGAAAGAGTTTGCCACAACATTGTTACTTCCTTGAGGGGGTGGGTTGGGTTGACGTTCCAAATTTTGTCTTAGGAGTTGCATAAACTGGCCCATGGGATCCATGCCTGGGTTTGGTACTGGTTGCTCAACCTCGGTTTCTCCTTCTTCAGTCTCTATCTCAAATCCCTCAACATCATATGTTTCCTCTTCCTCTTCATACAGGGAGTCATCCTGTTCCACATAATCCTCATCTTCCTCTTCACTGTGATCTTGGTTTCTATTGTCCTGATTATGGCTTCCCTGGTCCTCGGACCCAGGGTTCGCCCTAGTTCCAATCTTTCTTGGCGGCATGATTCTGATAATAATAAAAAAAAAAAATTTTTGGGAAAAATTCAACGTTAGGTCACAATCATATACAACATTGTGCCTTGCACAGCTCTTATAATGGGGAGAACGTATAACGCAATTCTATTATTTTAAGAAAGTTCTATTACGAAGTGCAGTAATAATAATAATAAAACAGTGATCCCGTCACTATGGAACTGAACTAAAAGGAAACAAATATATACATAATGCGAGAATACATAGTTTGATCTGGTCAAAAGTACAACAGTGCTACAGTCATCTGTCCCAAAAGTGATACACAAGAGTCTATCTGTCTAGTCAGAAAAAGGGATGCTATATACAAGTCAACTATCCCGGAAAATTGGCTCTTACTAAGGCCTCGGCTAACTAGACAACTAGACTATTCCATCATCAATCCTGAATCACACACCGGAACGGGTCAGCTCCCAAACCCTTTCCATCGCACGACGGAAGATATAGTCGGCCTGCCGCCTGGAGATCCTACCATGCCTGTCCCCCTGGAGAGATATGAGTCTCGCTCGGGACGTGAGCTCTATCCCCGTAAGCTCCCTCCTCAAGGATCGGGGTATAGAAGCCCTGGTCTCATAAGCTCGGGTACGCCTACCCGCCCTCTCTGCATCCAACTCCCTCCTGGCCTCATCCAGTCGGGCCTCGGCAACAGCCACTCGGGTCCTCAAAACATCCTGAACATATCCATGAGCTAACGAAGACTGCCTCTGGGCAGGGTCAAGAGGTGGTGAATCCGGAGCCGCTGAGGGTGCCTCCTCGGTCTGCCTAGGCTCGGAAGTATGGGTCTCTGAGCTGTCATCATCAGGAATCCAAGATAGTGGTGGAGGGGTAGGGGCTCTGACCACCGGAAGTGTGGGTAAAGGGATACCAGCATACACTACCATAGATCCAACACGCTCCTCAGCTACTGGGACCTCATCCGGGTCCTCCTCATCTGGAATAGCAATAACCTCTGTCTCTGACTCCTCTGAGGGGTCCTCCTCATCTGAAACAGCAATGACCTCCGTCTCAGGCTCCTCTGGGGGGTCCTCCTCATCCTCCTCCATCTCAGGCTCCTCCTGATCCTCAACATCCAGCAATGCCTCATCATGCTCACGCTCGTACATCTCAGGGTCCTCCATCTCAGGCGCCTACACATTAAACGAGCTAAGTTACTATCATGATACTTATAAGGGTTCCCGTAAGGGTTTTAGCTGTCAGTACTACTTTAAGTAGTCCGACCATGAACTTGGCAAGAGTTCTTATTATCTTTGTGAGTTTATTATTTTATCGTCGCATCATCTCTGAGGTTTATAACGCTTGGCTCTGATACCATTTCTGTAACACCCCCAGATCCGGGGTCGGGGATCCGGGTTGTCACGGTCTTTCTTTCCACAATATCACTTCACTTAATTAATAATAAATAACCTCATACTGTGACCCCACACTAACACACACCACCACCCGTTATAGTCTCAGAGATGAAATTGAAATAAGTACAAGTCTTTGAATCCACAATTTAAAATTATTACAACCCAAAATGATTACTTGATAATTTACAGTTAATTGCCATTATCTGCCACAAGTTATAATTATACATAATTTGTTTCTCAAAAGTAGATGGTCTAAACTACAATGGATCTACCTCTGCAGCTATAGCAGCTACAATATCAGCGGGAAGACGCGGGACGCTTCCCACGCGCTTGCGCTGGGTCTGCTGGAGTCTGGCCATCTCTCCTAACTGTTGTTGTGTGATGAAGAAATAAAGCAAGAGTGAGCCTTACAGCTCGCAAGATAATATGTATAGTGATAACAATAATATAAGTATCTAAATGGATACTTAATAGCATCTCTATCATATGCAAGATAATTACTTGCTAGATATAAGTAAAAACAAGGAATGAAGCTACCAATACTTCACCACACTTATATCATATAAAGTTACTTGAACTGCCACCGTTCAAAGTATTATAAGTTTTAAGAAAAACATCCCATAAATGAGACCACAAGTTAAGACTTGAATAGATTCAATCTTTGAAATATTATTGAATGAAAAAGTTATGAGATACTTTATTTAGTCCCGATATATATATATATCCACCTATATATATATCCCGAAAACATTTCCTGGAACCTCTGTTATGTGAAGTATGAACAGAGTTCGAAACATCCAATGAATTTTGGAAAAGAAAAAGAATTTTGGCATAAACCCGATATCTCGCTGATCAGGCAAAGATACCAATAAGTAACCTTTTCTACTAGTAGATGGACGAATTCCCCACTGGTCATCACCCTGGTCATAATTAAGACCTATGCTGGACTGCCACTCAGCCACCTATGCATTTGATGGACTCCCACTGAGCCACTTACACAATAATAGACCGTACCTCGGCCTGTCGCTTATGCCGACTCAATGAGAGGGGCTTACTTCCCGAACGTTGGGCAAGTAATCAATTCATTTACCAAATCTGCAACCTTGTTGCGAATATAAAATACACCACAGAGCCGGATTTCCCAGGTTTTGAGCGGGTATTTAAATCCCCTTTAAAAAGGAAGATCTTAAATATAAAAATGAGTTTTGGGATCCGCTCTGACTTTTAAAAATCATTTTGAAGACTCGAAAACTCTTTAAAGAGTGTTTGGAGTAAGGCTGATTTAATGAAGTAAATCAGTCCCCAGAATATTAGAAAATATCTGAATATTATTAATTAAATAATATTCCCATAAAGAATAGTCTTTATAAAAATAATTGAAGTAGAAGTATTAAAATTTATACTTGAAACGAGTATTAAATAACCAAAGATATACTTATATGAAAGTATTATCTTTATTTGAATAATCGAAAATAAGTTTGATTATTAACACCTTATTCTTTAATAAAATAAAGAATATATTTCAGCAAATAATCGGAGTCATAGATCCTCAAATGAATATTCAAATAATATTCAATAAATAAAATACGCTGAGTCATAATATCTCGAATGAATATTATAAATAATATTCATTAAATAAAATAAAGAGTCTTAAGTCCTCGAATGAATATTCAAAATAATATTCATTAAATAATATAAAAGAGTCTTAAGTCCTCGAATGAATATTCAAAATAATATTTATTAAATAATATAAAAGAGTCATAAGTCCTCGAATGAATATTCAAAATAATATTCATTAAATAATATAAAAGAGTCATAAGTCCTCGAATGAATATTCAAAATAATATTCATTAAATAATATAAAAGAGTCATAAGTCCTCGAATGAATATTCAAAATAATATTCATTTAATATAAAGGAGTCATACGCCTTCGAATAATATTCGAAATAATACTCGATAATAAAATAAAGTTTAAAGTTATCAAATAAACCTTATTCGATTAATAGTTTTGAAAACTATGACCATATATATGTATATATATATAAATATATATATATATATAAATATATATATATATATATTCATATCCATATATATACAAAATCTACTCGGGATCCTCGACTCCCGGTTTTTAGAAAATATTTTCACCTTTTGGGTCCCTATACTAAGGGTATATGCAAGTTACCGCTATCCTCTAGCATAGGTATTATCAACTGAACCAACAGATATATATTTCAAGAATATGAAACAGGCATGCATATATACCGTATCATATGCTACAATATATCGCAAGAATTTGCTAAATAACCAACATGCATCTATCGCAAGATAATGCATATACAAGTGTATTCATCACAACAACAGTATAACGGATAGAATACTTGCCTGAGCGACTTGGGGGTGAGAAAGGCTCGGGACGAGTCTGATAACCTATAAACAACAAGTAAGTTGGAATTAAACCAAAATCACTTGTAAATCTATGCTTTAACTAACTTAGACTCTAATGCTAGTTTTGCGCTCACCGATTCGCTTAAGTCACTCGGGTACCCTCGGCTCCACCATTTTTAATAACTTAACCTTTACGAGTTTTAAAGCGATTCCTTCGCGAATGACTTACCAACTGCCTAACACACTTACCATAAATGTTTCACACATTAATTAACCCTTTTTGGTCTTTAACCTATGTTTCAAAGTAAGGCGAGGGAAAAAGTTTCGTTCGCGAAACGCCGTTACTTGAAACGGTCGTTTCTCCTAAACCGTGCATCGGAATCGAACGAACTACATATCAAAACGAAGCTCGTAACATGAGCTATCTAAACATGGCAGTGGTCACAATCTAGCAGGGGGTTCTCGGGTCCTAATGCTATGCACAAAAACAGTCCAAAGAAAATCGGACGTTACGACGGCTATGTTTACGTGATTTCCAAATTTTTAAACCATCCACAATCAACCCAAACCCTCCTCAAATCCAACACACAACAAACATCCATCCTTATCACATCATAACAACCCCAACCAATTCAATTTAACCATTCATACTTATGCTTAAACTTTACTTTAATCATTCTTAAGTTTCTTTAAATCAAAACCACAAAATTACCATTTCATTTCACTACCATTCCAAATCTCAAACTCTAATCATAACATCAACTACAATAACATCCTACTCATCAAAATCACCTTATAATATATATGGACCTAGGGTTTGAAAATGGTATACCTTCCTTGAAGTGGTGGGTTGAGCTAGGAAGCCTTAAGAAGCTTGGAGAAGCCTTAGGAAAGCTTGGATCTTCAAGAAAAACAAGAAAAAGTTCAAGTTAAAAACTTGAAAACACTATTCATTGTCTTCTTCATTGATTAAATGGAGAAGCTAGAGAAAGAATTAATGGCTTAAACTCATGATATAGCCATAACTAAGCATAAAGATGGTTAGGGAATTTTCTTACCAATTAAGGATGTTTGGATCTTGATTTTGGAAATTTTTTTCTTTGAAAAAAATGAAAAGCCGAGAGCTAGGTGAGGAACAAATGCCTTGGCTGATTTTTTGATTCTTGATGAAATGATTTGCTAGCTTGGTTGGCTTGGTTTTGTTTTTGATTTAGCAAATTACCACCTTGCCCTTGAATTTGTGTGGTCCTTAATCAACCACACCTCCCTTCTTCCATGTCATGCTTATGTCACCCTTATGATGTCATCCTCCCTTCCTTGTCTCCTTTCTATTGGTTGGATGACATCACTCCCATTAAACCCTTTGATTAGCTTCCTAATCGTTTGCCTAATGACCGCTGATCTGTTGTACGGTTCGCTTAACTTTCGTTCTCGTTTATCGTTTGAAGGATCATACCCGGGATCTTATTACTTAGGTTCCCTTAACCTTTCTCAATACGTTATATTCCTTTTTATGATCCTCTATTATAATCCTTTAATTTAAATCCTTTTTATCCTGTTACCTTATACTCAATTCTCTCCGTATCTTGTGGATTTCCGGGAAAAACCAAAGTGTTCGGAATTGGGTTCTGACGATATTTACATACACTTATATACTTCATATAGTACTAATAAAATCCCAGAATATCCATAACAGAACCCCTATATAGTGTGGCGTGAAAAGTTTTCTCATTCAGCTAAAACACTATTCACAAGGGTTACAAAAAGTTGAAAAATTTTGGGGTTATTACAGAGAATGTGACGATCGGAGATTCGTTATACTTGAGTAGTTGCGAAAGTTGCTTAATAAAAGCGAGACGTTAATCGCGTACTAACTTAGACCGTTGGTTCTTGTTTATAGATCGCCAACCAAACACCAGATACCATACCACTTCGATTACTCGAGGCAAGTTTTCGAAACCCTATCTCATACTATCCATGTTATATATATACTGTTGTGATATTGATGCCATGATTTACAGTTCAAATATATATATGCTTGTCTATGATATCAATGCATACGAATTATGCGATTGTTTACGAAAACAAATTTCGTTTTACACGAGTATGAGAAGTTGAAACGTATTTCAAATATAATATATGATAATGGGAGTTGAAGATATTTTAATAACGATTTAATTCCGGAGAGAGCCGGACGCGAAAGATTTCTATTTCGATAAACAAAGTACGTTCGCGTAATATATATATCAAGCGAACGATTGAGATTTTGACTTAAACTTCGAGAAATATTGGTTTATTCATTTAAGGGACACCCTTACTTGATTGATTATTTTATAAAGCGATATTTAAGGGATTATTAAATATCCAGAAAGTATTTAAAAATATACTGAATAGTTTATAAATAATTTCACGTTATTTAATAAAGATTTAACTATTCAAAGAGCAATTATAGGATACCAAATCATGTTTTGATTATTTGATTAAGGTGTCTCCATTCGTTGGACCTTATTCACAAAATATTTTGTATTTAAGGTTTTTATTAATTCATTGAACCTTAATTAGAAATACTTTGTACTTAAGATTTTATCAATTCATTAAATCTCTCTTATATAATTATGAGACCTTAGATATTTAATATCTTCGGACTTCTAAAAACTTATTTAAAAACAGACATAATTCCCAAAGGTACTTTCTAAATTATTCAAAACTCTTGAAAGAGATTAATCATTTGAAACGTATCAAAACCTTAGGGAACTTAGTCTTGAAGCATAAGAGTTTTGCTTCCTCGTTCAATAAAGAACAAGTGAGTAATATACGTGTCACCCTACTACAGATAGGGATTTGAAAATGATTTTAAATTCAAAAATCCGACAACTCCCAAAGATCAATTGAGTTAAAAGTGATGAATAAATCATCTTATTTAAAGGTCAACTTTTAACGACCTATTCCTTCGAAAAAGGATTTTGAGCAAAAGATATAATTGTTTTGGGACTGGAATGTGGCCTGCCCGCTACGGAGTGGTATCAGGCAGTGACCAGTCGCGGAGTGGCGCATTATGCAAGCGCGGAGTGGCGCATTGTACGGTTATATGGTCTATGTGACCATTGACTTTCGGACTTGCACGGCAATGGGCAACCACCGTGTAGTGTCTTGATGAGCCCAAAGGTGGCTAGGTTTGTATTCCTTCTACTAATAGAGAAAATTTCGTATTCGGCTGATCACCGATACGTGGTTTATTCCAGTATAGTCCCTTTCTTCCATTTTGGAAAAACTGTTGTGAAATATACAACAGAGAGCCGATAAGGCTGAGTTTAAAACAAGGATATTGATGAATATATATCAAATCCATTTGAGAAATCTGCCCATAAGGCTGAGTTTTAAATTGGGATGTTGATGAATATATATCACACCCATTTCAGAATCTTGGTTCGAGTAACATCTTAAGATTTTGAAATAAAATGAGTACGAGTATAAAATGATTTTGAGAAAGAGATGGATACAAGTATTCAGTGGATATATTATTGTAGTTGATTTTGAGAATATTATAAATTTGACAAGCATATAAACTTTCAGAACGCTTTGGAGATACAAAGTATAATTATTGGTTTTATTTATCCTTACATACTTAATTATGGGGATTTATACCTTGCTGAGCTATAATGCTCACCCTTGCTTTTATATATCATATCACAACAGACTACCAGCATGGATCAGACCAGGACTGCTGTCCGTAGGCGGGTAAGGAAAGCTCGTGAGTTCTGTAGGCTTTTTGTGCGCTAGCCCCGTCAGGTAGATAAGTGGAGATGATTTATTTGCTACTGTTTCCAAGCGTATAACCTGTGTGTATGTGAGTTTGAATAAAAGGTCGAGTAATATTATGAAAAAAGAATTATTTAATTAATAAGTGATCGTAACGACCCGAATTCACAACCTTGGATTTGGGGGTGTTACAGAAATGGTATCAGAGCCAAAGGTTATAAGTCTTGGAAACAGTAAAAGTAAAATGGGTAGACTGAGGATCTAAAAGTTAACAAGAACTCTCATCGAGTTCGTAGTCGGATTACTCTTGAGTAGTCGCGACTGTAGTACCCAAGGGGACCTTAGCCTTAAGAGTTGAGGCATTGGTTGAGTTATTAACAGTCGATTGAAAAGCCAGCATTAAGGGAAGAGAATGAGTTGTAGCACTCAGAGAAAAGAGTGCTAAGAGTTATATGCAAAAGAGAGTCCATTGGTTGAGCCGATAGAGTTTGTTGATGGACTACCAGGAGTTATGTTGAAGTGTTTATGTGAAGTGTTATACGGAAATTGATGGAATCGTTTAAAATCGACAGAATGAGGAAATGAGAAAATTGTACATGATTTTTTTATAATGTTGATATAGAAGTGGATCTAAGTCTCCGGAGAAAGCGGGATGAAGACTATACCCCAATACCATGGGTTGATTGGAAAACCCGAGTCTTGCCACTCATAGCTCTTTATAGAGTGTCCTTGAGGAGACATATTAGGCAAGAATCAAGATGCTTAATTCTTTTACTATTAAGGTTATTACGTTACCTGAATTGGTTGAAAGTATTGTTCCGATAATAAGGGTTCAATACATGACGAACAGCGATTCTACCAAGAAGGGTATTCGCTATACCATTGAGGAATCTATGTCCTATAAGGAAGATTTTAGCGTGTCCCAAGATGAGAATGCTATGCGATAATATGAAATCATTTCGTCCGTTAAGCCATTATGGTTCGACACGGAAAGCGAGAATCGACAGAATAATTTCTGAAAAGTTTCATGCTCCTGCAATCAACGCAGCAAGCTCCGAACTACTGGAGGAGAAGAACAATAAGTCTGACGCAGAATTCCAAGAGTGGGATGTCACTAGGAGCTACGTGTATATTCTCGGAAGGATGTCGTCTTTTGTTAACGCATCAAATCAGGTGCGTGGGCACAACGTTGCGAGTAACTAAAGAGGAATGAAGAATGTATTTGTGACAAAGTGAGTTATTAAGCGACTTTAACATAATGAGTAGAGACGCGAATAATGTTATATTGATGATCTTTTATAATAGCATAACGATGCCACCCCGACATATTGGGAAACTAGAGCAAACCCTGCTGAATTGGTAAACCAAAATAACCAAGAACACGAGGAAGTCGAATATAATGAATTCGGCTTAGAGGATTACAATGAAGAAGAAACTATGGATACTAACGAGGGGGAAGGCCAGAGAGGAAACCCCATGGACCAAATTATGAATCTTCTTCGAGAGAATTTAAATTGTCACCCTCAACCCAGGTGGATCATGTTCCAGTTACTAATGTCTTAAGGCCTTTAAGTGGTTAAAACCCCCAGAAATTTCGAGGGACTGCTAACTTATTAAGTCCAGAGCTTGGCTGAAAGAAATGGAAAAGAGCTTTGAGATAGTGCCCATAGAAGAGACGCAAAAGACTGTGTTCACCAGTTATATGTTAAAAGGAGAAGCAAATTATTAGTGGGAACCTAAAGGAACCCTGGAGACTGATGTGATTATCACATGGGGAAAAGTATTTCCCAGGTTTATGGAGGCTCAGATGGAGTTGAAGTTTCTAGAGATTAAGTAAGATAAGATGTCAGTGGCTGTGTACAAAGCCAAATTTATTGAACTGTCGAGATTCGTGCCGGAGTTTGTGAACACGAAAGAGAAAAAGGCGAGGAGATTTCAGCAAGGGCTGAAACAATGGATTCAGGATCGAGTGTCATTACTTGAGATAACAGACTATGTGCAAAAAGGCCTCGATTGTAGAGGCAGAGAGTGAGCAAAGTCAAAAAGAGGAAGAGAGCAAGAAGAGGAGTTCGGAAGCCAAGGCGGCAGAGCGATAAACAGAAGTTTCCGATTAGGACTGAGAGGGGAGTGGTGTCCCAACCCGCAGTGGGTACCAGGTTCGCCACTACCGTAGCTGGCGGAAATAGCTTTAGTGAACCGGTAAGCAAGAGTATCGCCCAGGGAGGTGGTCAATATAAGACTACGTTTCATAACCAGTTTCGGTCACCCCTACCGGATCATAAGTCATGTGGGGAGAAACATCCCGGGGTATGTAATTGGGAAAATAGCTACTGAGGTGCTTTAATTGCAACCAACTAGGACATTATTCTAGCAACTGCCCCAACCCAGCTAGGGCGTGATAGTAGGTAACCTTTTACTCAATTTGGTTACTGCAAATATTCTGTTTAATTCTGAAGCAACTAAGTATTTTATATTGCGAGATTTTTGGCCAAGTTAAAACTTAATGTGATTCCAACGCGAGAATTATTGCGAATAGAAATAGTGAATCGAGAGGTTGTTCCAATTAATGAGATTCATCTAATCTGCAAGTGGGAACTAGGAGGGAAGGACTTTAAGTTGGACTTAATTCCTTTCAGGCTGAGAGAATTTGGTGTGGTCTTAAAAATGGATTGGTTGTCGAGCAATGGTGCTCATATTGATTATAAAGGAAAAAAAGTTAAAATCTGAATGCCTAACGGCAAGAAAATTGTGATTAAGGGTCAGCGTCAGACCCAAAATTTTTTTAATATTGCTCAAGCAAAGCAATTATTAAGGAAAGATAGCAAAGCGTATTTAGCATACGTGGCGGGTACCAAGAGAGAAGCCCCGATGTATGTGACATACCAGTTGTTCACGAGTTTGAGGATGTGTTTTCCAAAGACCTTTCAGGATTATCACCTGACCGAGAGATAGAGTTCGCTATCGAATTAGCATCAGGAATGGCATCAGTTTTAAAAAGCCCCATATAGGCTAGCCCTGGTTGAAATGAAAGAATTGACTTCACAGTTGCAAGAACTGTTGAATAAAGGAATGATGAGACCTAATGTGTCACCATAAGGCACACCAATGTTGTTTGTCAAAAAGAAGGACGGTAGTATGCGATTGTGCACATAGTATAGGGAACTGAATAAGCTGACTATTAAGAACAGATACCCTCTCTCTAGAATTGACGATTCGTTTGACCAACTTGAAGGAGTGGTACACTTTTTGAAAATCGATCTAAGAATGGGATATCACCAACTGAAGATTAAAACAGGGGACAAATACCGTATTTCGCACGAGGTATGGACATTATGAGTTCTTGGTGACGTCGTTCGGGCTAAAGAATGCCCCAGTAGCTTTCATGGACTTTGTGAATCGAGTGTTTAAAAAGTATTTGGACGTGTGCGTCATTATTTTTTTATTGATAATATTTTAGTCTATTCTAAAACGGAAGAAGAACATGCGGAATATCTGAGGATAGTGGTAGAAGCATTGAGAAGAGAAAAGTTGTTTGCCAAATTCTCAAGGTACAAATTCTGGCAAAATGAAGTTCAGATCTTAGGACAATTGATGAGCAGTGAAGGAGTGTTAGTTGACCCTACCAATGTTGAGGCAGTATTCCAATGAGAAAGAATAACCACACCTACGGAAGTAGGAACTTTTTGGGAATTAACCAGTTTTATGAGAGGTTTGTACGGGATTTTGCTAAGATATCAGGACCTTTGATTAGGCCTACTTGCAAAACGGAAAAGGTTGTGTGGAATGAAAAATGTGAGGAAAGTTTTCAGGAATTGAAAAGAAGTTTGGTATCAGCCCTCGTGCTGGCATTGCCCGATGGAAAGGGTGATTTTGTGATCTATAGTGATGCGTCACATAAAGGATTATGATGCATGCTCATGTGGCATGGGAAAATGGTTGCTTATGCCTCACGGCAGCTGAAGGAATATGAAGTAAGATACCCTACTCATGAATTAGAATTAGCAGTAATAGTTTTGCTTTGAAAAATTGGAGACAATATCCATACAGAGAAAATTGTGAGTTCTACACTGACCATAAGAGCCTTAAGTATATATTTACTCAGAAAGAACTCAACAGGAGACAGAGGAGATGGTTAGAGTTAATGAAAGACTATGTCGGTGAGATTTTATATCACCCAGGGAAGGCCAATGTGGTGGTCGATGCCCTTAGTAGTAAAGAGAGACTCAAGATGTTGACAACGTCGGAGGAACTAGTGAGAGAACTCGAGGAGATGGAGATAGAGGTGAAGTCACTGGTAAAGGGACTGATGGACTAATTGAGATCAAATTAGAACTGGAATTGTTAGAAAAGATGGGACATTATCAGGAAGAGAAGACGAATGAAGAGCGAGAATCTTTGACTGAGAAGAAGTCAAATATGAGAAAGATGAGAAGGGAATTATGAGGTATGCGAACCGGATTTGGATTCCGAATGTTCGAGAATTAAAAGATGAAATTTTACGCGAAGGACATAATTCTAGATATTCAATTCATCCTGGAGGTACCAAGATGTACCGAGATCCAAAGGAATATTATTGATGACCCAACATGAAAAGAGACGTGGCCAATTGGGTCAATAAGTGTTTGACCTGTTAAAGAGTGAAGGTGGAACATCAGCGACCGAGGGGACTCCTACAACCCTTAGGAATTCCGATGTGAAAGTGGGAACAAATAGCCATGGATTCTGTGGTAGGATTTCCCCGAGCTAAGGCTAACCGTGATGCAATATGAGTAATTATATATCGACTGACCAAGTCAGCATACTTTCTTCCAATCAAGAAAACCTACATGGTGGATAGATTAGCAGAGCTATACATCAAGGAAATTGTGATAAGACATGGAGTCTCTGTAGCTATCATATCTAACAGAGATCCCCAATTCAACTCCAGATTTTTTTGAGGAGCTTTCAGGAATGCTTATGAACCAAACTGAATGTGAGTACTGCATACCATCCCCAAACCGATGGACAAAGTGAGTGAATCATTCAGACATTGGAGTACATGTTGAGAAATTTTGTAATTGATTTTTAAGGTTATTGAGATGAACACCTATCTTTGATAGAGTTTGCCTATAATCATAGTTATCATGCGAGTATAGAAATGCCCCCACATGAGGCGCTGTATGGTCGGAGGTGCCATTCACCCTTGTACTGGGATGAAGTTGGTGAAAGAAATTTACTAGGTCCCGACTTGGTGTAAAGAACGAGGGACATAGTTGAGTTGATCAGAGGATGCTTAGCGGCAGCCCAAGACCGACAACGTAAATATGCCGACTTAACACGAAAAGACAGAGAGTATGAAGTGGGTGACCAGGTATTTTTGAAAGTGTCACCATGGGAAGGACTGATGAGATTTGGAAAGAAAGGGAAGTTGAGTTCCCGATATATGGGTCCTTTGAGATTTTGTGACAAATAGAACCGTGGCATACGAATTGGCTTTACCTCTAAACCTTGAACAGGTTCATAGTATTTTTCATGTGCCAATGTTGAGAAAGTATAATGCGGATACCAAGAATATAGTGAAACATGAGTAAGTACTAGATCTGTCCTACATTGAGCAACCAGTTGAAATCATTGGTTGAAAAGAGCAAGTACTCAGGGACAAGAGTGTCAAGCTATTCAGATTCTTATTGAGACATCCCAAGGTCGAGGAGTCGACTTGGGAATTAGAGAGCCACCTGCGAGAAAGGTACCCCCATCTATTTGTGAGTTGATTCCGGGACGGAATCCTTTTAAGGGGGGGAGACTGTAAGAACCCTGATTTTTGTAATATTTTAAAACTTCTGTGAATAGTAACTTGAGCTAATTAAGTAATACGTATGGGGATCATCATTAAATGAATAGTGGAATTTTGAGAATCCGAGATCATATTCTTATTTATCGAGGAAAATAAGTGAATGTAAAAGCCGACGGAATTTGAAGATTCACAATTATACTACGTGTTTTCGTATCCGTAAAGAATGGCGTAGAACCGGGAATACTACGTGAAATAAATAATATATCAAGGTATTTCTATGATCAAGAGAAGGAATGGAATTGGTTATAGGATTATAAGCGATAAAAGAAATCGCTACGAAACAAGTCGTTATACGTGGAAACTATCGGAATGTAACGACGATTGCATTTACGATAAATAAACGAATGAGAAATTAAATCCCATGCAAGTTGGCCATGCATAACCAAGTCCTAACTAGTAGTTAGGAGTGTAACTAGATGATTAGAAGCTAACTAGAATAGTTAGTGGAATAGTGTTGAATAGTGATAGGAGACAACAAGTACACAAGCCATACTTCTCCCATTTCTCACTTCACCACACAATCAAACCAACCCATACCTTTGCCAAATTATTGTCAAATCTGCTGCATACATCCCATATATTCATTATACACTCCCACACTTTAGCCACAAAAGAAAACAACCACTTTTCCCTCACTTAAAGCTCTCCCATTTTTCATTCCAGCAGTTCGGATTTTCTGAGCAAGGGAGAAAGAAAAATTCATAACTCAAAATATACTCATTCAAATATCATGAAATTTTTACCATAGCTTTTATATATCATGGGTAAGCTTCGTACCAAATTTCAGCCTCAAATTATTTTTTTTCAATGTTATAAAAATGTTTGAATGAGGTGCTGAAAGGTAACTCCGAAATTTTAACTTGTTTCTTTGTTTTGTTTCTTAAGGATCTAGCCCTTCTAAGTGTTTTCTAAGCAAACCAAGCCTCAATCATCCTAGCACTAACCTTCCTAGTATCCAAGAAGGTATAACTTTCAACCTTTTAAGGTTTTATGGTTGAATTTAAGAGTTATGTTTGTTGTAGTGTTAAGATCCAAAGGATTGTGTTTGTTTGAGTTTGTATTGATTATGTTCTTGCTAAAGACTTGAGATGTTGAGTTGTAATCCATGTATGTGGTACTATATAGAGCATATAAGGTTCATGTGGGTGGATCTTGAGAAGTACTTGTGTTTATGATGGTTATAGGTAGTGATTGTGTTAAGATCAAGTAGTAGAAATTGAGTTTGGGCATTCTTGCACTTGATCTGTTTTCTGCAGGACATTCGGCCATGAAAATTGTTAAAATTTGAAAACCACTGGCCATAAACAGATAGATCTTGTTTTTTTGTTTCTATACATGTGTAGATCATCATGAGGAGATTTACGGTTTAGGAGTTATGGTCGTTTTAGTGTAAAACATTTCTGCGATTAGCCAACTGCACTTAAGTCCACTTGCATGGTGATTTTGAAGGACTTAAAATAATTTCGAGATTCTGGAAAAATTATGAAAAATGTATATGATAGTAGAGAAGACTGTCCAAAAAGAATTTTGAGAAAATATTAATTTTTAGATTTTATAAAAATATTTTGGTAAAGCGAGCGCAAGCGAGAAACGCATAAAAACCTAGTTTTGACGCGCGTTTTCTCACGTTCGAGCTTAAAACTCGAAATGGACTTTCTAAAGCGAACGATCGATTTCAAAACTCGACCATGTTATAAAGTGAGAATATAAGTATTGAGAATGTGACGATCGGAGATTCGTTATACTTGAGTAGTTGCGAAAGTTGCTTAATAAAAGCGAGACGTTAATCGCGTACTAACTTAGACCGTTGGTTCTTGTTTATAGATCGCCAACCAAACACCAGATACCATACCACTTCGATTACTCGAGGCAAGTTTTCGAAACCCTATCTCATACTATCCATGCTATATATATACTGTTGTGATATTGATGCCATGATTTACAGTTCAAATATATATATGCTTGTCTATGATATCAATGCATACGAATTATGCGATTGTTTACGAAAACAAATTTCGTTTTACACGAGTATGAGAAGTTGAAACGTATTTCAAATATAATATATGATAATGGGAGTTGAAGATATTTTAATAACGATTTAATTCCGGAGAGAGCCGGACGCGAAAGATTTCTATTTCGATAAAGAAAGTACGTTCGCGTAATATATATATCAAGCGAACGATTGAGATTTTGACTTAAACTTCGAGAAATATTGGTTTATTCATTTAAGGGACACCCTTACTTGATTGATTATTTTATAAAGCGATATTTAAGGGATTATTAAATATCCAGAAAGTATTTAAAAATATACTGAATAGTTTATAAATAATTTCACGTTATTTAATAAAGATTTAACTATTCAAAGAGCAATTATAGGATACCAAATCATGTTTTGATTATTTGATTAAGGTGTCTCCATTCGTTGGACCTTATTCACAAAATATTTTGTATTTAAGGTTTTTATTAATTCATTGAACCTTAATTAGAAATACTTTGTACTTAAGATTTTATCAATTCATTAAATCCCTCTTATATAATTATGAGACCTTAGATATTTAATATCTTCGGACTTCTAAAAACTTATTTAAAAACAGACATAATTCCCAAAGGTACTTTCTAAATTATTCAAAACTCTTGAAAGAGATTAATCATTTGAAACGTATCAAAACCTTAGGGAACTTAGTCTTGAAGCATAAGAGTTTTGCTTCCTCGTTCAATAAAGAACAAGTGAGTAATATACGTGTCATCCTACTACAGATAGGGATTTGAAAATGATTTTAAATTCAAAAATCCGACAACTCCCAAAGATCAATTGAGTTAAAAGTGATGAATAAATCATCTTATTTAAAGGTCAACTTTTAACGACCTATTCCTTCGAAAAAGGATTTTGAGCAAAAGATATAATTGTTTTGGGACTGGAATGTGGCCTGCCCGGTACGGAGTGGTATCAGGCAGTGACCAGGCGCGGAGTGGCGCATTATGCAAGCGCGGAGTGGCGCATTGTACGGTTATATGGTCTATGTGACCATTGACTTTCGGACTTGCACGGCAATGGGCAACCACCGTGTAGTGTCTTGATGAGCCCAAAGGCGGCTAGGTTTGTATTCCTTCTACTAGTAGAGAAAATTTCGTATTCGGCTGATCACCGATACGTGGTTTATTCCAGTATAGTCCCTTTCTTCCATTTTGGAAAAACTGTTGTGAAATATACAACAGAGAGCCGATAAGGCTGAGTTTAAAACAAGGATATTGATGAATATATATCAAATCTATTTGAGAAATCTGCCCATAAGGCTGAGTTTTAAATTGGGATGTTGATGAATATATATCACACCCATTTGAGAATCTTGGTTCGAGTAACATCTTAAGATTTTGAAATAAAATGAGTACGAGTATAAAATGATTTTGAGAAAGAGATGGATACAAGTATTCAGTGGATATATTATTGTAGTTAATTTTGAGAATATTATAAATTTGACAAGCATATAAACTTTCAGAACGCTTTGGAGATACAAAGTATAATTATTGGTTTTATTTATCCTTACATACTTAATTATGGGGATTTATACCTTGCTGAGCTATAATGCTCACCCTTGCTTTTATATATCATATCACAACAGACTACCAGCATGGATCAGACCAGGACTGCTGTCCGTAGGCGGGTAAGGAAAGCTCGTGAGTTCTGTAGGCTTTTTGTGCGCTAGCCCCGTCAGGTAGATAAGTGGAGATGATTTATTTGCTACTATTTCCAAGCGTATAACCTGTGTGTATGTGAGTTTGAATAAAAGGTCGAGTAATATTGTGAAAAAAGAATTATTTAATTAATAAGTGATCGTAACGACCCGAATTCACAACCTTGGATTTGGGGGTGTTACAGGTCCTTTGATCTTCTTCATCAATCGAGAGAATGGTGTGAGGAAGATAGCAGAAATCCTCCCAAACTCCTCCACAAACTCAGGAGGAACCCTAGCATCCAGCCGCTTCAACATATTAAGCCCGGCAACCATCTACAAACAAAAACAAGCAAACATTTTTTCATTAATTCCACAAGGATATCATATCATCAAGATGAAATACGTGTGAATGCAAATTTTGTAGTGTGTGGGGGTGTAATGTGAAATATGCATATTTGTAAAACACTTACAACTTCATAGCCCTCGAGGCTATCATACAACTCCCTCGTCTTGTACTGCTGCTGAGGCTGTGGATCGGGCTTCCCTATGCGCATACGAGATATATCAGCATACCACGCCATGTAATCAGCCTCCGAAGCTATGTCTACCGAGTCATCAACAAGGCCATCCAAATCTGAACAGAACCTGGCCCATTTGCCAATATCAATAAACCACCGCACCAGCCAATCCTCCCCTGCAAACGTGGCATCCTTAGCCCCCCTGTAACCAACCATGTTCACCGGTGCCCGTGGAATCTGGCGACTAGAACCAAACTGTCTCGACACCCTGTCCGGATGCTGCCACTCGACCACGTCGTAACATACAAGGGGAACTCGACCGCACCCAGCTAACTGTTCCTGTATCATCTCGCTGTCCATAACATCCTCGAACCTAGCATACGGCCTCCAGACCACCTCATCACCAGCAACACCATCAAACTCACCCCTATAGAACGGTAAGCTGTGGTGAGGGCCTGACATCCTGCGCTTCTTCGAAACCCCAACATGAGTATCACTAGCATAGGCCCATCCCTCAGCAACCGGATAATCCTCCTGACCGGGAGATCGTAAAGGCACGCCAATATGAGGAAATCTCTCGTAAGACCAAACCTGTAACACCCAGACACAACAAGCAATGCTCTTGCTGCCCTTCCTTGCAGCAATCTCCAAAACCCGGTATATATGAGCTAACACAGCTGCACCCCAAGCATAATAAGGAATCTCCTGCATATTAATCAATGAGTGCATATACCGAACATGAACGAAAGAGCGGTTGATGCTGGGGAAGAGGATACAACCCATAATGAATAGCAGATACGCCTTGGTATGTACAACCGTGGCCCTCATATTGTGCTTCTCAGGCTTCTGTGCACCATATCTCTCAAACAACCACCCCAGCTTGATGTTATTCCGATACAAAGCCTCCTTCACCTCCTCCTCGGTCAAAGGCTCAAACCAATTATTAGCAAAATACGCCGCCTTGTTCTCTATCACCCCACAAGTCAGCGCATCCCCCTGAACTGGCACCCCTAAAATAAACCCTACATCCTCCAATGTAACAGTCATCTCCCCCTGCCTCGTGAAGAAAGTGTTGGTCTCAGGTCTCCAACGCTCCACCAAAGCAGATATCAACCGAGTGTCAGTAGCCAAGACAACAGCAGGGTCTGCAAAAATCCCAAACCCAAGCATGTGTAGCAATTCCCGCTGTGGTCTCCTTAACTTCCACAAGTGCAATGACTTGTTCCCCGAATAGCTCTGCAACTCATCTCTCCCTGCACCATCCCAAACATCCTCACTGACGTGATACCGATTATCCCAAATAATATTATGCGCGTTAGGACCCGACAACATATTCCCGAAATCATCAAAATTATCCATACCTGAAAATATTGCCAACAAAATTCATCAATCACCACAATAAAAACACCACAACGTACACAATAAAAACAATCACCACATATATAAACACCAAGTTCACAATACATTCGAAATAACTACCCATTATTTGCAACAAAATTATATGTTAATTGCATCCATACTTTTACACTAACATAACTCGAATTTAACACTAAATTTATCATTACAAATTCGAATTATATATAAATTAAATTAAAATTCGAAGTATAAATAAATTAAGGGTGGGTTAATAATTCGATTCATCCTACAAATTATCCTAAAATTTTGAATTTACTATTTAGCACTAAAATTATCACGAATAATCCTAAAATTAATCCTACATATTCGAATTATCACTAAAATTGTATTGTAACACTAAAATTCGATTTATAAATAAAATAAGGGTTAATAATTTGCATTATCCTAAATATTATCCTAAAAAATGGATTTTACTATTTAGCACTAAAAATATCACGAATAATTCTAAATTTATTCATAAATTGTCACGAATTTATCCTAAATTTATTCCAAATTTATTCCAAAATATCCTAAATTTATTCCAAAATATTCGAATTAACACTAATATTCGAATTAAAATTAAAAATTCGAATTTAATACACTAAATTAATTCTAAATTAACACTAATTTTAATTCCACAAGGATATTAAAAATTCGAATTAAAATTGTAAATTCGAATTAAAATAATAAATTCGATTATTAAAATTTCGAATGGAAATTGTAAATTCGAATTAACATTAAAAATTCGAATTTAATACACTAAATTAATTTTAAATTAACACTAATTTATCCTAAAAATCGAATTAAATCATGTCCAAATTATGAACCCTAGAAATTCTAAAAATTTGAATTTAATCCTAGTACGATTCATATGTTAATTCATACATTATTTAACCCTAAAATTTTGAATTATATACACAAAATAAGATCTACAACAAAAGAAAAACATAAGTTTATATCAATAAAACTGTAAAGAACATAAAAGAATCGATTATATACCTTAATAACGGAAAAGGAGAATGATTTAAGGTTGGGTTGCTGTGATTGTTGCTTGTGGTGGGTCTGCTGGCTGTGTGTTTGTGTTTGTGTTTGCAGGCTGCGGCTGTGTGTTTATGTATATAGGTTTGAGAGAGACTGTGTTTGTCAAGAATTAGTTAAACAAAAAATGCTACCAACCGCTGAAAATTTTCGCAGTCTGTGCGGAGGGTATTTTGGTAATTACCACGGACCGCTGAAAATTTCCGCGGTCCCTTTGCTGCTGTTTTAATTACCAACTGTTAGATCCACCATCCAATGGTGGAGAAACTGTTTGTTGTATACCGGTCTACAACAAATGTTTGTCGTAGACCGGCCCCCATTCATTATATGGGTTACCACTGTATTTGTCCTTGTTAAAATTGATCTCAACAAAAATTGTCTACAGCAGATTTTATTGGAATATATTTAAATAATAGATTTTTTTTTGTGTGTTTTTTTTCTTATTCTTTATAAGTCCTATTCCCTCCATCCTTTGTTGATTGTGACATAATCGGTCAAATTCATCAATGTTATCAAAAATTAAATAATACTATTATGTTATTTTAAAATCATATATTAAATTAGATTAAATATACTATTTAATGAAATGATTTTTTATTTTGTTAAATTATAAAAATATTAATAAATTTCGGTCTCATCAAATTGACCACATTAAAGTTGAATATGACAATTAAAAATAGATGGATTATAAAGTAGATTTTAATTATTTTATGGTACCAAGAGAGAATAAGTAGTGAATTTATACGATCACGAAAGCTTAGGAAAGAAGACAGTCCTTTGGTCATTTGACAACCAAAATAAGTAGTGAGTTTGGCGATTTGAATTCTTATAGAATCGTATAGGGAACTAATATATAGTTTCACTACCATCGTATTCGATTTACAATACTCTCTCCAATACTCTTACATTGTTATAGGAATTTGATGCACGCAATTATATTTTTATACTATAACAAGGACAATTTTTTTTTAATGACTCCGAATATTGGTAAAATGCTTGAGAAGCAGACACTTTGACCGAATGTGGTTCCTAAAAGCTAATGAACTGAATTTGGTTTTATATGGATCATGGCAATAGAAAGAAATTAAATTAAGATGATGACATAATTATTTATATTTTTATTAAGTCGCTAGGTCAGCAATGACTACTTGCAATATTACAAGAAGTCAACAATGTTTTCGTTGACATCAATAAGGGGGAATCTGATAATCTGTCATTGCAAATAAAGGGAATCTAATTACCTGTAAACATAAAATTTAAGAGATTGTTAATGATTCTCATTTGTAGCTCTTAAAAGGAATTTGGTTTTTTTTGTGTGTTTTTTTTCTTATTCTTTATAAGTACCATCTAGATAAAGACAACTAGAGCAATACACTACTTTTTTAGGTTTGTTTCCCTTTTTTGTTAGGAAATGAAGTAACTGATAAAAAAATAAAATACTTTTATTTTATAAATGAGATGAAAGTTTTGTAAATAAAATATGTAAAATTTATATTCATAACTACTATCTTTTATTTTTTTTTAAAAAAATTCGGAAAAACGATTAGAAATAAAGATAAAACTATTGTAGTTACCTTCTACTTGCTTTCTCATGTGTTTAAAACTCGGAAGAGTAAAGGGTAAATGTTTACCATAATTTAATCAAGCAGTAAACATTTTTCTTATCATGTACCCCTTTTGTTTTTTTAATAATCGCTTAATTTTTCTGCACTTATTTTTAAGTGTTTTGATCGTATAATTTATATAATAATTTTCAAAAAAAAATTTGAATTAAAATATATAATTTAAACTTTTATTTATAAAAAAAGTAAAAATAATAATTTTTACTATACAGTTAAATTAAAATACAATCATTATACATTTAATATATCTTGAGATGTGAGTTAAAAAACAAGTTAAAATGAAACATCAGCAATAATGATGAGATTTAGTAGATTTTACATTTAGTATGTAATGGCTGCTTCCCACCTGGCATTAGCTAGTTGGAAATCTTATCTTATCTGCAACGAGCCAAACAATTAGATTACAAAAGCTAAAACTTGGTTTATTTTCTTTTCGCCTTATGTCTTGCTAATGTACAACATACACCCTGGAGGTGACAAGCCCCTGCGATCAAGACCGAGGCTTTGATGCATTTTATCATTTGAGAGCATTTTTTTTAAAAAAAAGAACAATACTTGGGGATAACTTAGAAATAAAATAAAACTGAAACTTTCAAATATGAAATTGATTGGGTCGTATATATTTCAGTATATTATAATAATGGTTGAATGTATTGATTATGTTATATATTGCTAAGAAAATGTAAATAAATTCTAATTTTAGAGGTTTGATTAAAGATTTTTCGAGTAAAAATGTGATGAAAATAATTTTTAAGTAATGAGTTATATATATATTCCAGTATTGGGTGGTATATATATTGGGTCGTATATATATTCCAGTATATTATAATAATGGTTGAATGTATTGATTACGTTATATATTGCTAAAAAAATTCAAATAAATTCTAATTTTGGAGGTTTGATTAAAAATTTTTCTAGTAAAAATGTGATGAAAATAATTTTTAAGTCATGAGTTATTATTTGTTTTGTTAGGATTATTCTATTACAAAAACGTTATTTTTCAATTGTTTTTACAACCACTACACCATAAATGACTCATGACAACCTTATATTTATCTTGCTAAATTATGTTATATTAGACATGGTACTTTTCGTGTACTACAACATTCTGTGTTAACTTAGCATAACACACCATGCTACCTTTTATAGAAAGTGTTGAGTATTAAAATATGCATTGATAAGTGTTATCTTAGATTTTTAATAATTAAATATATTATTTTTTTGTGTAAAATGAATAGTTAATAAAATTTTGGGTATATTTTAAATTATATAAATATAATCCAAAGTAAGAATTTTACAGATAAGTGACATAATATTTTTAAATATTTATTAAGATATTTATTTATTAAATTAAAAATGGTTTACTTTTTTATTATTAAAAATGGAAAATTAAATTGTTTTTGAGTTTAGAAATATTATATTATTTAAAATAATCAGTACATTTTTAAAAAAAAGTAAGAGTTTGCAGATAACTGAATTCTAATTTTCAATATTAATTAGGATGATTTATTTATTAAAATATAAAATGTAAAATTATTTTTTAATTAAAAAACTTAGTTATGAACATAATATATCAGATAAGTGCACGATTACCAGTGAAATATTAAGTCTAGTAAGAGCAGGAAAAAATCCACCTTGCAAAAAAATTCAGTCTTGCACTCGTGATTTGGATCCCTCTATCTGCCAAATGGGTTTAATTGGGTTCTTCGTTTAAAGATTAAATTTTCTCCCTTGATCTCACCCTCGCTTCAAATGGGTTAAAATTAGAAATTCAATTCGCTTTTGCAACTCTCGCACTTTTCTGTTTCTTCGTATTCAGATCTGACCGAGACTTCAAATCAGGAGTTCTTGATTTTGATATTTTAATTAGGGATTTCTTATTTCAACCAATCAATTTCTTTTTTATTCCTTCGAATCTCGCAAATTCTTGGGCTACTGTCACCGATTTCTCGTTTATGGTATTTTCATGCATCCACGGCGTTATAGTTTTGTTGTTTATATGTTTTGATTGAATTTATGTCAAAAATGTTGGAGTAAGTAAGTCTATTTTGTGACTAGTAGGTGTATTCTTGTAGGTGAATTGAAGGAACAATTTTAGCTAACACGGTTCTTTTTTGTTGGTACTAATGGTATTGTAAAAAGGGCAACAAAAATGCTTGGTTTACAATTTACATACAGATTTTATGATGTTATGACCATATTTTTGGAAGTTGAGAGTCGAATTTACCTTATAAAGTGATTCGACGGTGTAGTGCTCTGTTCCTACAGAAGTGATAGAGCTTTTGTTAGAGTCATGCTTTGATAACTCTAATTGAAGTGATCCGTTGAACTTGAGCATCTAATTATGATTCAAATTGATTTTTTCAATGCTTGGGATTTTTTATTTAGATTTGAAAGAAAGAGAAAAAAAGGATTTAGCCTTTTGGGATTGAAATTAGCATCTTGAGGTTTTAGTTTGTCAATTAACTTCATTATGTATGTTTGTGATTACTGTTGTCGTTGTTTCAAAATTGAAATGTATAATCAGCTGTGTTAGATATATTTGAGATGTCATGTCTAATATGATTCATGTTTAGTTTTCAGATCTTAACAAACAGGACATATCAGGACTTACTAAAATCAGGACTTATTGGAAGTCAGAACTTAATATCAGAACTTAAGGTCATATCAGAATTTAAGTACGGGAAGACTTTCATATAAGGAAGGAAGCTGATTTACAGTAGAAGATCGAGACTAAAACAAAAGAAGATATGCAGGGAAAGAGTTAGAAGACTGGAAGACTTGTAGAAGATATCTGATTGATATATTTTAGGAGACGGAATTGTATTCCATATCAATTAGAAGTTATCTTGTAACTGTGTACTATATAAACACAGACTTTGGGATTACACTATGTGTGTTATGATTATCGAGAAGATTATACATTGTAACTTAGCAGCTCTTAGTGATATTTGTTCATCACTGAGAGAGAACAGTTCCATTGTAACAGAGTTTATCATATTGAATATATCTGTTTACTGTTACTTGTGTTCAAAATCGATTTGATTGTAGTAACATTGTATTCAACCCCCTTCTATAGTGTTGTGTGACCTAACAAGCTGTATGATTCTTGATTTTACTCGTATCTTCCATCATAAATCTCTTCTATCTATGATTCAATTAAAAAATCAAGCCAACGATCCCCAATACAGCTCGTAGAGCAAGTGTGGCGGCCTCAACCCGGGGTCAGGAGTTGTCGTCACTAAAATTTAACAAACCACAATATAAACTACTAATTTAACATTATTATACCAACACGACCCCAAAACCAAGATCCGATACAGGATATAGTATTATTTAGGTTACAAAACTACAAGTAACTTATTCAACAAGCCTGACACTCTAACTTATTACTACAACTCATCAGACCACATGGTCTGATACAAACTAACTCAGAGGAGTCAGGTCCTGAAGGGGCTGAGACTCGGTTCTGCCAAGGTCTGATGGGTCTTCTAGACATCTGCAATATATATATATATATATATATATATATATATATATATACAAAATAAGCTGCAAGGGTGAGCAATCAATTGCTCAACAGTACCACTATATGAATAGCAAGTAAAACAGTTTATAAAAACAGTTATAGGAACAGAAATCATAATTCGTTTACAAAAACAAGTAAAACAGGTATAAACTAGATATCAACAACTAGCATGCTCTATAAAAATGTATCATCAGTTGTGTGTTGTGTGAATACCAGAGTCTAATTTTAGCATGCTATTTTCATTTATAAATTCACTGTTCCATTATAGGAAACACAAAATCATTTGTTCCATTACGGGAACCACTAAACCAAAATCAGATATATATTTGGACGAATCCTAGGGACAGCTGATCAGTCTATCCCACCAAAAACCTGTTCCGGAACTCAGAGACAAGCTAGGTCTCTGTCACGTAGGACTAAGCGGTTCAAATAGGGCGCGCAACCGACTTAGCCTCTTACGCAAACTCGTTGGGCCCTTACGGGCCTCTTACGCAACCATCTAATATCTGATCCGTTTTATCCAATTTCCAAAATCACTTATACCTATCTCTTTTAAAACAATTATATCACAACACACTTTCCAAAAACTTTCCCAATTTTAATCACAATTTAGAGATAGGCATTTTCAGAAGTTACTTTTCCCCAAATCATAATTTAAACGAATATTTTTAAATACAGGGGATACGTAACTTAAAACCTTCTGTTCCACTACGTAAATTAAATCAGCAATTATTCATATATACTGAACTGTAAAAGATTTGTTCAGAGGTACTTGCCTTGCGAAGCTTTACAACTACACTAGCTCGACTTTAAACTGACTTGAACTTTTGAGTCCTTCGACTTGAACCTACAGAATCAAAACATCCTAGGTTAGACGACCAATTATGCTTGACATCTCTGATACCAACCTGTAACGCCCCCAAATCCGGGGCCAGAGGATTTGGTCGTCACCATGAAATCTCAATCCAAATCAACCTGTTTAATCGATAAATAAATGCCAGCGGAAGATATTTAGCATAAATGACCCCAACTAATCCAAGATCTTTTAAGGTTACAGTTCTAGAAACAAGAATTCCAAATTCCGTAAATAATTTTTCACTTTCTTTTAAAACTCTGTTCAATAAATTTCCAATTCTAAACTAACCCGCTAGTATAACTTCGAAAAGAAGTATACTAGGCCCAGCTATAAAATAACACAATTATAATATAATATAATATAATATAAATAACTTTACACAATAGAACTTACACTAGTTCGCAAACCCTGGACCCATCACCTTCCAAGAGCTTCTTCTTTGCTTCCTCGAATTACGCAGCTAAACAGCGCAGCTAATCCTCACTGGAGGTTAAATTTAAAAACAGGCAAGTATGAGCGGAAGAAATGCTCAGCAAGATCATTATGACATATATAGGGTCTTTTGATATAAAACCGACATCTGCAACAGAGCAGAACCTTTAAAATCATAATTGCTGAATCATAAAATTCTAGTGGAGGAACCTCAGAATTGATTCCTTAATCGTATTCAAAACCATTTTGATATTTTTGAGCGAAATGCTTCAACAATACTTTGAATCTTGACGAGAATAAAACTCGTAAAACAGTGTTTACGGAAATATCGTAAACAACACCAACAAGAAACAATGATTATGGATTGAATCATAAACTTTACTCAAAACCGAACTCTTGAAATTAATACTTATTTTGCCGTCATATCAAATTAGATATCAATAAGACCTTTGATGCTCACAACCTACCCGCGCTAAAATAGGGAAGTTAACATCAATCATCTATACTAATACCACCTTTGATATTTAACAACAACGTAAGTATCAGCGTAAATCACAATCTGAATCAAAACCGCATTTTACCATAATTCCAAAACAGAAACAGTTGATAAATCATTTATTCTATGAATATCAAAAATGATATGATAATTTAGATTAGGATCATCCTCCGACGGACGTACTATCACATGTTGATCAGCCCGTGTGATAGCACAAGGTCACGATTCATAGAAACGTGACCCCAAAAACACGAGTACTCAAACAAAAGGCAATATACCTGCCTGTGGCAAAAATTGTGTCATAATATTCCATATGACACTTAGAAATAGCCCTCTGCTGGACCGTCCGTCCCGGTCACTTACACAATTATGATCCAATCTTAAAACCTTTTATTGAAATGGGGTCATAATAATCGACACCCGAAATAATTTTATTCCCCCAATTCTTGGGTAGGAATATTCACAACCAAATCACTTTTCTCAAAATCCAAAACATTTGTAAATCCGATAATTGGATAAGTAAAATCACTTAGTTACTCTCAACATAGAATAGCGGAAGAATACTTGCATAAACAGAATTATTTAATTCAACGATATATAAAACATTTATCTATTCTGGACTGAATAGGGAAAGCAATACTTGCATGAAAAGATTTAAAATAAATATCACTTGAACAATAAGTGATGATAGGGATACTTGCCTTTGGGTTTTAGTAGTAAGTCACACTCGTAAAGACGCATCTATTCTGACATTCTGTCTCAAAACATCACCATCTTTCTTTTCAACACTCCATCAATATGTTGCTCCTGCGATTGCTAGAAGCCAGATACCCAATACCATTCCATCTCATTCTTTATCCAACGTCTTGTCCTGATCAACTCGAGAGATCCGCATCTATAATTAAAAGATATAGCTTTAATTGTCTAAACGATAATCACTCGACGAACTGCGCGTCAAAATCCTATCGTCTACCCATACGATAGCCCACACATAAATATAACAGACAATCACAGGACTCTTGATCCACATACACACATAATTCACATAACACGTAAACACATAACTCACTTATCACATAATTCATATCACATATGACTCAGTTCGTCAAAACATTCGACTCAGTATATTTAAAACTGAAGTCGGGTAAAAAATATGATTTATCGATCAAAATTGACTCAGAATGATATAAAAAATCAAACAGTCCTTTAATACAAAAGAAATTAGGTTTCAAAAGTACTTTTATTGAAATCAGAATATTTTTCTGAGTCTAGAGGCGTTCGTTTCGTATTAAACGGACGAACGGTTTATTTATTACGAAAAAAATAAGAATAAATAAGAATAAATCATTTAATAATATTTATTGAGCCTTAAAAATAATTTAAAATAATATTTTAAAGCTCGAAACTATTTTTCGGAATTTTTAAATCATAAGAAATAATTAACTCGAATTAAATAATCAACTAAAATTCATTAACTAAATAATTTCGATTTATTTTCGAATAATAATAAAAATAATAATCTTCTGAACTAAAAAAAAATAATATTTTCTTGGAAATCGGACAACACCTCCTCTATTTCTCGGACTGCCAGTCGATATCATATCAACACAACCAACAACAATCAACACAATACTTTATATTTACGCGTATAAACACTCCAGAAATGAATAACACGACCACCTGAACCAAAACTCGGACCAAAAGTGACTTCTCCAACAATTTCTAAAAATTATGAAATAAATATATAAACACTAACATGCTATAATATACAAAAGTATGAAGGCGGAATTTCGGAATCGTTACCCAAAATAAATTTTGATCACCCCGAAGAGAATATCTGATGTCCGGAAAATATCTCCAGAAAAATCCGAAATTAATAGTCATAGACATATACACGCTGAGATGCCATGTGGAGTAATCACCGCCTCCAAACTCTTTTTCTATGCCCCGAAAATAAATTAAAACGGAAAATATGCTCCGCAAATTTTCTTCTCAAAACCTTGCAATATATATATATATATATATATATATATATATATCTATGCGTAGGTATCAAAGCGCTGATCGTTTATATATATAATAATTGAAATTTGGATGAACGGTTTGAGAGATATGAATTTTTGAAAATTAAAAAGTATATAAACAGGAGAGAGACAGAGGGACAGAAGAGAAGAAGGGGGAAGAACCTGGCGGATAAAAGAAAAGGGGGGTAATACGCGGGTGGGGCGGGGTTGTGGCTGACAGGTTTCTTTCTTTTTCTTTTTTTTTTCTTTTATCCACTGTACTACTTGCAGTACTTATCAACATACAAGCCTAATTTTGTCCCGAAATTTAGAATTTAACGAGCAGACTTACGGGTACAATTAACCCGAAAATTACCAAATAAGTTTTAAAATTCTCGGAATAATTAAAAACTAATAAAATAAAATTTTCATAATTTTTAAAGTATTTTTGACTTGCGCGCTATACCCGCATTTTAAAATTAACGAACCGAGCTGCACTTGAAACAAATTCAGAAAATCACGAAAATAGTCTTAAAATGTTACAAATAACCCGAAATTTATAAAAACATAAATTTCAAAATTTTAAAGCAATTTTTGAAACGCAATTTGTACCCGCTTTTATCAATTAAACGATTCAACGTGCGGGTGAAATTAATCTCAAAAATTCCTAAAATAATTTTAAAATTCTCAGAATATTCCAAACTTAAATAAATATGAGTTTCGTAATTTTTGAAGAATTTTGGAATTAAATACGGATTTTACAAATAAATGAAATCGGAAAATCATACAGGGCTAAATAATTAATGAAATATTGATTTCTAAATTTTAAAAAATCCCAAATATAATTATATAATTATAAATTCATAAAAATAATTTTAAAGATAATTTAAATATTTACGAAATTAAATTTTCAATAAAATCACTTTTAAACACAAAAACAAAATGATACGACTCAATAATTAATAATACAATTAATCCTCAATCACAACTGAATCCCACACAATTAATATTACATACAACACATAGCAGACTGAATATCCATCCAATCCCTAATATTACTAAACGAACCCAATTTACCGATATCAATAAAATGATCGGTTTTCAAATAAACTTTTGAAAATAATACATTTAAGTAAATATTTTCAGAAATTAATAAGGATCGATATAACACTTAACAATTAGCACAATACCATTTATTAATACCAACTCGTCAAACAGGAATAAAATATCCAAAATTTTATTCCTTATAAATCAGAAAATCACCTAAACATATTCAAATAATAATAAAATAAATTCTGAAAAATATGGGATATCACAAGAAGTAGCATAATATTAGACTTGATAGGTTTTGTTTTATTATCTTGTCTTATTACTTTGTAATCTTGGTGATATATAAACCAAGAAGTAGCAAGTAGAACAACTAGAACACTAAGCATGAAAATTCTTAGAGAAACATTTGTAAGCTGTATTCTTAGCATTTCTCTATAAACATAGTTGTTCACATTTTTAAGCAGCTGTGAGAAAATCTTGCTACACAGAGTTATCTTGATAATATATATATATATATATATATATATATATCTGGTGGATACATTCAAATCCACCAGAAAGTTTTTAAAGACTTGTGTTTTTAATTACTTGTGTTTTGATTCATTCCAAATTATTATTCCGCACTTTGCAAATCAATTCACACAGATATATACATTAAGTTAGAACACTTTTAAACCAAGAAAAAGTTTCAAGAATTCTATTCAACCCACCTTCTGTAATTCTTTTTACATTGTTAGGGACTAACACATCTCCTTATAGCGATCTCAAGCCTCACATAAAGATTCTCCAGATTGCTGAGCAAATTGAGTAAGTGCGTTTCTAATTGCAGCAGTCTTCGCCATAGGAAAAAAATTAGTTAAAAATTTTGAGAAAGATCCTCCCATTTGGTGATACACCCTGGTGGTAGAGAATGTAACTAGCACTTTGAGAGAATGGGAAAAACCTCAACTTCATAGCATCTTCAGAAACTCCATTGAACTTGAAAGTATCGCAGATCTCGATGAAATCTCTGATGTGCATGTTGGGGTCTTCTGTCGGAGAACCCCCTGTTAGGGCGGAATCACGCACTAATAATACACGCAAGTATACGCGTTCGTAAGTAATATGGAATACTTTCTAGTTCGTTCCCACAGAGACTCAGACTAATTATGTTCAATTAAACTCACTCACCAATGTATGATTACTTCTCAATGTTAAGACAATAACACTTAGATTTGATTAACTAATTATTAACTACAATTAACTACTAGAATTAAGCACTTAATTAACACTTAAATTAACAATATTAAAACACTCATGAGATCACAACTTCATTACTACTTCCTTCAATAGTCATTGTTATTACCCTTAGCATGCAACAGTGATGATATTAATCGAATAACACGAAACTGATAAAAGCCAACTTTCATTGTACTAATACCATTCTACCAAACATCCACAATTATGATAGAAGTTGAATAGGCATCAATTATGTTGAGTCCCTATATGTCTACAGAAATTGACAACATAACGATTTAAGAACAAGTTATTCCTTTTGATTACACAGGGCAAATAAAACGGTTAGAGTTACCCACTAATCATGCAAAATCTTACATGAACCTATGCTAGCATGGCAAGTTCTAAATCTCAAGATCCACCGTCGCTTCACAAGAGATTAATACCCTATCTTATATGTTCGAGACGCACATAAGACGAATTCGCACAACCAATACTAGATATCATACAATCATCACACACTAAGGTATTAAACAACTAACTAAAGAATTCCATAGTAAATCCGTTACGACCCCATGATCACGATTAGCCCATAATAGCACTCATCGTCATCATGGGTTCATATGAAAACATGATAAATAAACACAAGAGAATAATAACTAAACTAATTATATTAAACCAGAGTCGTCACAAGAGTAAATAGGTTCAAAGCAAAGAAAACTAGCATCCAACGATACAACGAAATAAAGAATCATAAGAAAATATGCTTCCTCTTCGTTGCGGTGTGCTAAAACGGTCTTCTTCCTTATCGCCTTCGCTCCTTAATTAATACAACGATCCAACCTTTTTGGAACGTCTCTGAAATCTACTTATATAGGAGTCCCATAAAACCCAGATTACTCAGAAGTTGGAAGCCAAACAGAAATAGGAGTCTAAAATATTTATTCTGAATTCACGGCCCTGCGCAGCCGCTCAGCATAGCTGAGCAGGCGCTCAGCTTCCTGCGCGGCCGCTCAGCATAGCTGAGCGGGCGCTCAGACCCTTTCTGGAAAAATAATCAGTTTGTTCCGTTTCTTCGCTGCAATCTGCTTCTCTCTTCCCACTTACAATGCTAAACACATGCCAAGGCTTATTATTGATGAATTCTCCCCCGAAATGCAACTAATACCCTGAAATGCACAAACACTAGAAAAACGCATCAAATACACAAAATACTTGATTTCAAGACACCAATTTAAGTTATTATAAGACGTTCTATGTGGTATAAATGCCACTTATCACACCCCCAAACTTAAATCGATGCTTGTCCTCAAGCGTCACAGACTCAAAAACAAAATAAAAACATGCATGATTGCAATCTATATGAAATGCAACGATCCCCCTTACTACGACCAAACCAACCAACTTATGACATCACAACAAATGCAATTAGGCGACTAAAGATCAATCAAATCATGTAAACTAACATACATCCAGAAACGTGGTGTGTGCATATGCTTAACATATATGCTTCGGAACTAGATCAATTATCATGACTCAACTATCATCAAGGCAATCATATTATTATACAAAGAATAAAAATTCTAGGCACAAAGTGACTTATAACACTATAAGAATCCTGGAGCTTATTACAGAATCATGCTTTTTATTTATAACAACAATGCTTATTTGACTGTGCAATGAGCGAGGTCCACAAAAGACTTATACAATGGCATCCATGTAGCGAGCGTTAGGTTAGCGGATCCCAGACTATAAAAGCCTTAAGTCACTAGGCACAAAGTCCCCTAAGAACTTAATAACTCGAATACCAAAGAGCCCACTCGTGATCAATTATGCATTAACTCTTTATATTTTCCTTTTTTTTTCTTCTCTTTTTCTTTTCTTTTTTTTTCTTTTTTTTAAAATTTCTGAGCAAGTGCGTTTCGCTCCATCTGGCTCAACCCTAGACTACTCGTATAAACATACGAGCCAGCTACTAGCCATTTGACGCCTAGCCACAATTAGCAACGAATTCCATTTTTTACTCCATTTTTTCTTTTCATGCCTTTATCACTAAGAACCTATTATAAAATTCTAAGCATAATAAATAGATTAACCTCGAAAACAATCAGACCATAACAACCATCTAGTCCTTAAGCATTCTCTAAGACTTAGTGAAAATACAAGTGTTTCTAGCATGCATATCAATCTACACGACTCAACATCACTTTAACGCTATCACTACACTAGCATCGACATCACAAATCAATTGGTAAATCAGCGCAAAAGGGATCATGGCATATGCATGAGCTACATGACATGATAAACAAATAAAGCTATAAATAAATAAAAAAAACTATATGGCAAAAATTATGCAATTATATGAACTAAACTATCATGAATATGCAACTATATGACACACACACAAAATATTCCTTAACTACCACCCCCAAACTTAAAATCTTCATTGTCCCCAGTGAAGGTAGTAGAAATGAACACAGGGTATACCTACTCGGAGAGATCTTCATCATCACCCTCAGAGGGTGGTGTATCAGGAGGCGGATATGCAGAGTCTTCACCAAAAACTGGCCACTGGATGTCAGCTCCAAGGCCTCAAAAAACGGTCCCTAGTGCAAGGGTGAGCTCCTGAGCAAACCTGCTCTGCGTCTCGTACATAGCATCCATCCTCCGTGACAGCCTCCTATACTGGGCATCAGCCATCCCAACACCCTCCTGAGCTCTAGAAGAACCAGCCTCATCACGCCTTAGCCTCGCCATTGTAGCACCTCGTGCTGGACGCCCTCCTGGAAGATGATAACCCAGCCCATGCTCCTCAGGCTCACCACCGGTCCACTCCTGCATCGCATTCAGAGTCCCGGAGTCAATAGGAGCGGCCGACAACTGCAACTGCTCATGAGACGGCCACTGAACTCCTACCACTCGGCAAAACTTGGTAACCGTAGATGCATAAGGGATGTTCATGTGCTTAGCTCCCCTTAAAAACTTCAGAATTCCTTGGTAGATGAACTCACCAAGGTCCACATAGTACTCCTCATTCAAAATTCCACAACAACTGTGCTCTCTCAACTGTGACCTCATGTGCATGCGAAGTAGGTAGAATATTAGCACAAATAAAAGCATTCCATGCACGGGCATACCTGTTTATCGCGATCGCCGGAAAGTGACGATACTCATCAGTTCTAGTCTTGAAGGTCCATACTATGCCCGACCTACAGAGAATAGCACAAATCAAATCCAAGTCAAAATCCTCAACAGTCTTCTCATTCCAGTTCTCCTTCGTGGGCTTCCTCTGTCTCTGCCCAAGCATACGGCGAATCGCCGCAGGGTGATAATCCACCGTCATCCCCCGGACCACAGAATAACCATTCTTCCCGGCCTTCGCGTTCGCATAGAACTCGTGAACCACACTCATCGGCATTGCTTCAGGTGACTCACAAAAAGCTATCCACCCATTCTCAGCAATCAGAAGTAACAACTCACCATCCCTCCCTGATGGTAAGAATCCCCTCTCCTTCAAAATTGGCTTCCTCAGAAGCCTAGTGTACTCCTTCTCAGCAGCCCTATCATTCAAACTAGGCCTCGCAGCAGTACCCCTCGAGGAATCAGTAGTAGGGACAGTGCTACTGCTATCGATAGTCCTTGCTCTCTTGGGTGCCATCGAAACTGAGTAAAAGTGCTTGAGATTTGTGTTTTTGTGTTCGGGAGAGAGTTGAAGTGTTGAAAGTGTATGGGGGATATATGGGATAGGTGTATGTATATATAAGGTATGGATTAGGGTAGAATTTGATTAGGAGTGGGTTTAAGGGTTAAAATCATGGGATAATGGGGAAATAGGTCGTGGGTTTATGGGCTATATTTTGTGTTTTTATTTTTCTTATTTTTTAGGTATTTTATTGAACATAAAAAAAATTTCTCCAGTCGGCCCCTGAGCGGTCGCTCAGCAGAGTTGAGCGGGCGCTCAGGGGGCTTCTGGAAAAGTTTTTTCCAGGCTTTTTTTTTTCTGATTTTTTTGTGGTTTTGGATAGGTTATTAACTTCTTAGGGTTCCTGTAACAACAAATCATGGGTTGCCTCCCACGAAGCGCTTCTTTTTCGTCATTAGCTTGACGTTGCGTACCCTTCCTCAAGTTGACAATAAAACGTCCCTAACCACTTCCCGGTTTGCCGTGTCTCCATAGTAGTGCTTCAAACGCTGACCATTAACCTTGAATGCTTGGTCCGGATCATTCTCAAAAATCTCCACTACTCCATGTGGAAATACAGTTTTGACAATAAAAGGTCAAGACCGCCTTGATTTCAACTTCCCAGGAAAAAGACAGAGACGAGAGTTGAATAAGAGAACTTGTTGCCCCGGAATGAATAACTTGGGATGTAACTTCCTATCGTGCCACCTTTTCACCTTTTTCTTGTACATTTTGTTGTTCTCGTACGCTTGGAGTCGAAATTCATCAAGTTCATTAAGCTGAAGCATTCGCTTCTTTCCAGCTGCATCTAGATCCAGGTTCAACTTCTTCAATGCCCAATAGGCCTTATGCTCAAGCTCCGCAGGTAAATGACATCCCTTACCATAGACCAGTTGAAACGGAGTCATACCGAGTGGAGTTTTGTATGCTGTCTTGTAAGCCCAAACAGCTTCATCGAACTTTAAAGACCAATCCTTCCTTGACGGACAAACAACCTTCTCTAAGATGCGCTTGATCTCTCTGTTAGACACTTCCGCTTGACCATTTTTTTGCAGATGGTAGGCAGTAGCAACTCGATGATTCACATTGTAGCGCTGCATCATAGAAGTGAACTTACGGTTGCAGAAATGCGACCCTTCATCACTTATGATTACTCGTGGCGTTCCAAACCTTGTGAAAATCTACTTATGAATAAAATTCAACACTGTCTTTGCATCATTTATCGGTAGAGCTTTGATTTCTACCCATTTTGAGACATAATCGACTGCCAGCAAGATGTACTGATTGTTGCAGGATGATACAAAAGGCCCCATAAAATCGATTCCCCAAACATCAAAGACCTCGACTTCAAGCATAACATTTAACGGCATTTCATCCTTTCTCGTAAGATTTCCCACTCTTTGGCAACGATCACACCTTAAAACAAACTGATGAGCATCATTAAACAAAGTAGACCAGAAAAAACCTGCTTGTAGAATTCGAGCTGCCGTCTTCTCACCACCATAGTGTCCACCATAAACTGTGGAGTGGCAGTCTCATAATATCCCCTCCGTCTCACAGAATGGGATACATCTCCTGATGATCTGGTCAGCTCCTTGTCTAAATAAATACGGTTCATCCCACATATACCACTTCACCTCATGCAGAAACTTCTTCTTTTGAGTTGTGGTCAAACTAGGAGGCATTATATTGCTGACAAGATAATTCACAATATCTGCGAACCATGGCTCTTCCTCCTGAACTGCGAACAACTGCTCATCCGGAAAAGATTCGTTGATCAATGTCTTATCATGTGAAGTAGACTCGGGATTCTCCAATCTAGAGAGATGGTCAGCTACTTGATTCTCAGTACCTTTTCGATCCTTGATCTCTAACTCAAATTCCTGTAGCAAGAGCACCCAACGAATGAGTCTCGGCTTTGAATCCTTGTTGGAAACCAAATAACGAATGGCCGCATGATCAGTGAATACTGTTACTTTTGTCCCAAGCAGATAAGATTGAAATTTTTCGAAACCGAAGACTATAGCCAAGAGCTCCTTCTCAGTAGTGGTGTATTTCATTTGGGCCCCATTTAAGGTCTTGCTAGTATAGTAGACCACATGAAAGAGATTATTCTTGCGCTGCCCAAGAACTGCGCCCACCGCATAATCACTCACATCACACATCATCTCAAAAGGCTCTGTCCAATCAGGTGCTGTAATATTTGGTGCAGTGATTAAACTCTTCTTAAGAGTCTCGAATGCCATCAAACATTCATCATCAAATTTGAAAGGCACATCCTTCTCAAGCAAGTTGCACATCGGCTTAGATATCTTCGAAAATTCCTTGATGAAACGCCGATAAAAACCCGCATGACCAAGAAAACTACGGATTCCTTTCACAGAAATAGGTGGTGGAAGATTTTCAATGACTCCCACCTTGGCTTTGTCCACCTCAAGACCCTTGCTAGAGACCTTATGCCCAAGAATAATGCCTTCACGCACCATAAAATGACATTGTTCCCAATTTAGCACCAAATTAGTTTCCACACACCTTTTGAGTACTGCACGAAGATTATTCAAACATTCATCATACGAATGTCCAAAGACGGAGAAGTCGTCCATGAACACCTTGACATTATTTCCAATTATGTCAAAGAATATAGCCATCTTACATCTCTGAAAAGTGGCCGGTGCGCCACATAACCCAAATGAAACTCTGCGAAAAGCAAACGTGCCAAATGGACAAGTGAAGGTAGTCTTTTCTTGATCCTCTGGTGCAATACAAATCCGATTATACCCTGAGTAGCCATCCAGAAGACAATAATACTCATGACCAGCCAACCTGTCAAGCATCTGATCAATAAACGGAAGCGGGAAGTGATCCTTCCTTGTGGCCTTATTTAATTTTCTGTAATCCATGTATACTCTCCATCCTGTGACTGTTTGAGTGGGGATGAGCTTGTTTGTCTCATTTTCTACCACAGTGATACCTCCTTTCTTAGGTACACATTGCACGGGGCTCACCCAAGAACTATCAGAAATAAGATAAATGATTCCTACATCCAGCCACTTCAGAATTTCTTTCTTCACCACCTCTTTCATGATAGGATTAAGTCTGCGCTGTTGCTCAACAGTCGGCTTACTACCCTCCTCTAGCAGAATCTTATGCATGCAATATGAAGGGCTGATCCCTTTGATGTCTGCTATTGTCCATCCAATAGCCGATTTGAATTCTCTCATGATCCTTAAGAGCTTGTCCTCCTCACTACCTGAAAGGTCAGATGCAATAATAACAGGTAAAGTAGATGCATCACCTAAAAAAGCATACCTCAAGTGTTCAGGCAATGGCTTAAGCTCCAAGGTGGGTGCTTCCTCAATTGATGGTTTGAGCTTTCCTTCAGCATTTTTGAGGTCATAAGTACCAAGAGATTCAAACGGCATGTCTAGCTTTCGCCTCCAGGGAGAAGCATTAAGATATTGTAGTTGCTCATTGACATCCTCGACATCACTGTCAAAATCCCCCACTACGGCTTTCTCTAATGCATCAGACATTAGCATATGATCGAGTTCTGAAGTAAACGTAGAATCAATCAAATCCACTTTTAAGCACTCCTCATCTTCTGTAGGGAATTTCATTGCTTTAAATACATTGAATGTCACATCCTGATCCTGCACCCGCATAGTAAGTTCACCTTTCTGCACATCTATCAAGGTACGGCCTGTAGCCAAGAAAGGTCTTCCCAAGATTATGGGAATCTTCTTATCTTCCTCGAAATCCAGAATAACAAAGTCTGCAGGAAAGAAGAGCTTATCCACCTTGACTAGCACATCCTCCACTATGCCTCTTGGGTAAGTAATAGAACGATCAGCCAATTATAGAGACATGTAGGTGGGCTTTGGATCAGGCAAATCCAACTTTTTAAAGATCGACAGCGGCATCAGATTGATGCTTGCTCCCAAATCACAAAGGCACTTGTGAAAAGACAACTTTCCAATGGTGCAAGGAATGGTGAAGCTACCTGGATCTTTAAGCTTTGGTGGGAACTTTTGTTGCAGCACAACACTGCATTCTTCCGTTAGAGCAACAGTCTCAAGGTCATCCAGTTTCACCTTCCTTGAAAGAATACTCTTCATAAACTTCGCATAACTAGGCATTTGCTCCAAAGCCTCAACGAAAGATATATTGATGTGAAGTTTCTTGAACACCTCCAGAAACTTACCGAACTGCTTATCCAGCTTTTGTTGTTACAATCTCTTAGGGAAAGATGGTGGAGGATAGAGCTGTTTCTCCCCTGTATTACCCTCAGGCAGAGTGTGTTCAACAGTAGTCTTCCTTGGTTCCGCCACTTTCTCCTTTTTCTTAGCTTCTTCATCTCCAACTTCAGCTTCTCCTTCTTTTGCTTTTTCAGCATCAACAACTTTTCCAGACCTTAAGGTAATAGCTTTGACTTGCTTTTTAGCTTCCTTCCTGCCTGGCACTTCAGTATCACTGGGAAGTGTGCCAGGTTAACGATTGAGCACTACATTGGCTATTTGACCAATTTGATTTTCCAAGGTCTTGATCGACACCGCCTGACTCTTGCACAACAACTTAAGTTCCTCAAAATCAGCAGTAGTGGGTGCAGCTGCACCTCCCTGTTGAGGATATGATTGCCTTTGAGCATATTGCTGCGGTTGCTGGAATCCAGGTGGATTGAATTGCTTACTCACACCTTGCTGATATGGTTGCTGAATAGCATTCTGATTATTACCTCAGCTGAAATTTGGATGATTTCTGTTGTTAGGATGATAAGTAGCTGGCACAGGCTGCTGTTGTCGCTGATAATTGTTCGCATACTGAACAGATTCATTAACAAGAGAACATTGATCCGTAGCATGAAAACCTGCACAAAGCTCACAGACCATAACTATCTGATTGACTCCATAGGTGGCTAGAGAATCGACCTTCATAGACAGCGCTTGGAGCTGCGCTGCAATAGCGGTGGCTGCATCGACTTCCAGAATACCTGCTACCTTCCCAGGCATCATCCTTTGAGTTGGGTTTTGATGCTCATTTGCAGCCATAGTCTCAATAAGATTATAAGCCTCAGTATAGCTTTTGGCCCACAAGGCGCCTCCATCTGCTACATCGAGCATGGGCCGAGATTGGGCCCCCAAACCATTATAGAAACCAGTGATCACCATCCAATCGGGCATTCTATGATGTGGACACTTTCTCAACATCTCCTTGTAGCGCTCCCAAGCTTCGCACATAGATTCTGTAGGTTGCTGCGCATCCTAAGTAAGAGCACTCCTCATAGCAGCAGTCTTTGCCATTGGATAAAACTTCACCAGAAACTTTTGTGCAAGATCTTGCCAAGTAGTGATGGACCCGGTTGGTTCAGAATGTAACCAATCCTTAGCTTTATCCTTCAGAGAGAATGGGAAAAGCTTCAGCTTGATAGACTCATCAGTCACACCATTATATTTGAAAGTACTGCAGATCTCGGCAAAATCCTTATGTGCATGTTGGGGTCTTCAGTTGCAGCACCTCTAATAGAAACAGAATTCTGCACCATCTGAATAGTGTCCGACTTGATTTCAAAAGTGTTAGCCTGAATAGCCGGATGAAGAATGCTTGACTGAATGTCATCAATTTTAGGCCGAGAAAAGTCCATAAGAGCTGGATCTGCCGGAACAATACGATCACCCATGATTACTGGCTCTTTCTGCTCACTTCCTGAATCCGAATCTTCAAAATCTATTTTCTCCGGAATATCAAGAACTTCGTCTGTCTCCTCAGCTGTATCTAAAGTCCTCTTGTGAGTACGAGAACGAGTTTGCATAAACGCTCGCTAAAGTACCTGAAACACACCCGGAAATGATAAGTACACACGTCTTAATCACTGAGTCCTAATGACCAATGATGGTAAGTACATAAACTAAACAAATATGCCGAGTCCCCGGCAGCGGCGCCAAAAACTTGTTAGGGCGGAATCACGCGCTAATAATACACACAAGTATACGCGTTCGCAAGTAATATAGAATACTTTCTAGTTCGTTCCCACAGAGACTCAGACTAATTATGTTCAATTAAACTCACTCACCAATGTATGATTACTTCTCAATGTTAAGACAATAACACTTAGATTTGATTAACTAATTATTAACTACAATAAACTACTAGAATTAAACACTTAATTAACACTTAAATTAACAATATTAAAACACTCATGAGATCACAACTTCATTACTACTTCCTCCAATAGTCATTGTTATTACCCTTAGCATGCAACAATGATGATATTAATCGAATAACACGAAACTGATAAAAGCCAACTTTCATTGTACTAATACCATTCTACCAAACATGCACAATTAAGAAAGAAGTTGAATAGGCATCAATTATGTTGAGTCCCTATATGTCTACAGAAATTGACAACATAATGATTTAAGAACAAGTTATTCCTTTTGATTACACAGGGCAAATAAAACAGTTAGAGTTACCCACTAATCATGCAAAATCTTACATGAACCTATGCTAGCATGGCAAGTTCTAAATCTCAAGATCCACCGTTGCTTCACAAGAGATTAACACCCTATCTTATATGTTCGCGACGCACATAAGACGAATTCGCACAACCAATACTAGATATCATACAATCATCACACACTAAAGTATTAAACATCTAACTAAAGAATTCCATAATAAATCCGTTACGGCCCCATGATCATGATTAGCCCATAATAGCACTCATCGTCATCATGGGTTCATATGAAAACATGATAAATAAACACAAGAGAATAATAACTAAACTAATTATATTAAACCAGAGTATGACACAAGAGTAAATAGGTTCAAAGCAAAGAAAACTAGCATCCAACGATACAAAGAAATAAAGAATCACAAGAAAATATGCTTCCTCTTTGTTGCGGTGTGGTAAAATGGTCTTCTTCCTTATCGCCTTCGCTCCTTGATTAATACAACGATCCAACCTTTTTGAAACGTCTCTGAAATCTACTTATATAGGAGTCCCATAAAACCCAGATGACTTAGAAGTTGGAAGCCAAACAGAAATAGGAGTCTAAAATATTTATTCTGAATTCACGACCCTGTGCGGCTGCTCAGCATAGCTGAGCGGACGCTCAGCTTCCTGCGCGGCCGCTCAGTATAGCTGAGCGGGCGCTCAGACCCTTTCTGGAAAAATAATCTGTTTGCTCCGTTTCTTCGGTGCAATCTGCTCCTCTCTTCCCACTTACAATGCTAAACACATGCCAAGGCTTATTATTGGTGAATTATCCCCCAAAATGCAACTAATACCCTGAAATGCACAAACACTAGAAAAACGCATCAAATACACAAAATACTTGATTTCAAGACACCAATTTAAGCTATTATAAGACGTTCTAAGTGGTATAAAATGCCACTTAACACCCCCAAACTGAACTGAGTTATGTATCATCTGGATCATGCTCGACTTAATCTCAAAGGTATTAGCCGAGATAGATGGTCGAACAATGCTAGACTAAATATCATTTATCTTTGGTAGAGAGTAATCCATCAAAGCCTTCAGATTCATTTCTGGTTCACCCATTACAAAAAGAACCTCTTCTTTCTTCTCAATTATGATTTCTTTTCTAACTTTCTCCTCTACTACAACTTCTTCCTCAGCTTGATCCAGTGTTCCCTTACGAGACCGAGAACGCATATGCATACACGCTCACTAGATTACCTGGAAATGACAAGGAAATAAGTAAGTAACAATGTCGGAGTCACTGAACTTTAACGACCAATGATGACAAACACATAAACTAAAAATTAACCACGATTCCCCGACAGCGGCGCCAAAAACTTATTAAAGCTAAAACACGCGCTAATATTCACGCAAGTATACGCGATCGCAAGTAATATAGAATTAATTCTAGCTCGTTCCCACAAAGACTGCTTAAGTTAATTTTAATCAATGTACTTATGCAACAATGGTATGGTTATAATCCAATGCTAAAATGAATAACAAGTTGTGGTTGTTTACTACAATTAACTAAGAGATTATACTAAAGAACATTAAATAAGAGAATTAAAGAGTGTCAAATACTATATGACACAAACATGGGATTCAAACTTCCTTAAGTACTTCATTCAATTGCCTTTTCATTCTTAACCTTAGCATGCAATGGTGATGACACTAATCAGATAACACGAAACTGATAAATGCCAACTTTTGTTATACGAATACCATACTACCAGACATCCATAAAAGAGATAGAAGCTGAATAGACAGCAATTATATTGAGACCCTATATGTCTATGAAATTTGAAAATATAACGGTTTAATGCATAAGTTATCTATCGTGATTACATAGGGAAAGTAAGATGGTTAAAATTACCTACAAATCATGCATGTCAAATACATGAACCTATACTAGCATGGCAAGTTCTAAACCCCTAAATTCACTTTCTCTTCATTAGAGATTAGCACACTATCTTATAAGTTCGCGACGCTCATAAGGCGAATAAGCACAACTAATACTAGGATATCAGACAAACACCACACACTAAGGTATCGAAATAAATTAACTAAAGAAATCCATAAGTAAATCCGTTGGAACCCCACGATAACGATTAGCCCATAATCGGACTCATCATCAATGTGGGTTCCGATGAAAGCATGGTATAATAAACGTAGTCTTTATACTTAATAAATAAACCAAGTACAAAACAAGAGTATAGGTTCACAAGCAAGAAAAATAGCATCCAAAGTTACAACTTAAAACAAAGAATCACAAGAATAGAGTAGATCCTCTTTTCCTTGGTTGATTTATGCTCTGCAGTCTTCTTACTCCTTTTTCTTGCTCTCTGGTACATCTTGTTATGAAAAACGAACATAAGTTATGTTTATATAGCAGCCCATGCATAGTAGAAGTCCATCAATCAGAATTATTAGAGAATCAGGATTCTTTTATCTCGACCTGGCGCGGTCGCACGCTTGACCAGCGTGGGCGCACTGTACTTCTGCCATCTTGGTGCGGGCGCGCGCTTCTACAGCGCCGGCGCGCTAACTCTCTGGAGAATTTTCTGACTTCTTCTTTTCTTGCTGATTTGAGCTTGTCTTTTCACGAGCTCTTTTGTAGACATCATCCGAACACCATATTAGCATTAAAACAATGCCAATTCACCTGTATTCCTGTTAAATGCCTGAAATGAAAAAACACTACAAAACACATTAAAAACACTAACCACTTGAGTACAAATCATCAATTTAAAGCTTTACGGAGCGTTATAAAGTGACATAAATGCCACTCAATAGTTAAACATCACATGTACTTATCAATACTACTTCTCATCTCATTCTATTTGTTACAAGCTTCTATTTACCCTTTGTTTCACCCAAAACCGACGTACGGATTGAAAGTTACAGCAAAAATAGTCAAACAATGCACATATAGTCATATTATACAGTAATCGGATTACATATAGTACATAGCACGTAAGATATTTAATTAGAATAAATATTCAAAGAAGATTCAGGGTTAAATAATTTTCCTGGTATTTAATACGATTTTTTGAGCATTTTTCGGAATTAAAACGGGTCTCCGGAATCATTCGATAATTAAATAATAGGGTTAAAACACCCGAATATGACTTTAAAATAATTTTATTATTATTTTCGAGCCTTGAAAATAATTTAAAATAATTTAAAATAATATTTTAAAGCTCGAAACTATTTTTCGGAATTTTTAAATCCAAATAAATAATTAAATCTAATTAAATAATCAATTAAAATTAATTAATAACTAATTGAATTAATTAATCAATTAATATTTATATTAAATTGAATTAAAATCGTATCAGAAATCTGGCTATGGCAATAATTGTAGCAGAAAACCTTCAGAAATTGAAGTCCGGCAAAATCGCCATTAACGCCGGTAAAGCTTTGAGCTTTTCTGGCGGGTCAATTCCGGCTTCTAATTTCTAATTTATTTACATGGTTGGATTGCTCATGACATGATCTACATGATGGTACTCATCAATCATACCTAGAATCAACCAAAATGAAATCCCCAATTCGAATTAAGAACATTCAAATAATTAAAAACCCTAATTTACCAATTCGAGAATCAAACATCAATTTCAACATGTTATTGAACTCCAAATCGGTCATATAATATATCAAAATGATCAAGAAGAAAAGATCTTCATGATTCAAGCATCAAATCACACAAACAACATCAAGAACAAAAAATCCTATGTTGATCATTAAATAATTAGAATTAAATTAAATAAATAAGAAAATAACCTTGATTTCTGTACTGAAATAAATGATTGATTATGAAAGAGCTTTTCAAGAGCTTCGATTTGATATATGGCACCCTTGATTCTGAATTCGATAACACCTTCGTTTGTGAGTTTGATTTTCACGAACACGACGATTAATTAGGGTTTTCTCTGTATTTTATCGATATTTACTGGTTGATTATGGTTATATGAATAAAATGAAATAAGAAAAGGGCTATTTATAATTATGGAATATTAGTACGCGTTGGATCGTATTGGATCGAAAAATAAGTTACTTAGCCTCTAAGTAACTGCAAAAACGATCTGATTGGATAATGTTTTGGATAACTATCATCCTGTTTTGGATAATTATCAAAACTTTTGGATAATTATCAAAAGTTTTGGATAACCATCAAAACCGGACTTTTTATAAAACACTTTATACGAAGATAATGATATCGAAATGATTATCATATCGAAAATTTTGTGCCGCAACGCGCATAGGTCAAACCGTAATCCGGATTGAAAAAGTCAAAACACGGAAAATGTCCGGAATTATCAGATTAGGTTAGGAAGGAATTTTTCGAAGAGTTTCGAGTTGTAAAAATGCAAAAACAGTTAAAGTTGGACGAGTTGTAAAAACGCAAAAACGATTAGACATCTTCACCAAGCCACTTGATGAATCCACCTTTACTAGGTTGGTAAGTGAGCTAGGTATGCTTAATTACTCTTAATTTGTTTTGATGTCTTAGCAATTTGAAATGAAGCCTGAATAAAATTTGATGTTTCTTGTCAAAGATAAAATTTTGGCTAAGTCATAATTTACATCTCGACGGATGTTCATTATCCATTAAAAATGAATATCCGTTGAATTTTATTCTCCGTTGAAATATCAAATACTATACTGGGTACTTTTATCTCGGTGGATAATTGTTTAATCCTTATTCGTCGAATTGCTCTCAATCTTAGCCGTTAATTCTAGGCATTATCTGTCGAATTTACTTACAACCTGTAAGTATATTTCGATGGATAATTATTAGAATTTCGATAGTTTATTTAATTTAAATGGCTATTTTGGGAAAATTTCATTGGTTACTTTATTTTTACTTTTTTACTTCTTAACCGTTTATTTCTGAGAAAGTATAAAAGCCTATTTAATTTTTTATTTTTACTTTTATCTTTCTCAAGCAATTTCTCTAACTCTTTCGTCTCCAAAGCAAAAACTTTCTTCTCTGCAGTTACGTTTACTCTCAGCAATGGCACTGTAGTCAAGATCATTTCCCAAACTGAGTTTGTTTATGAAAAGAATAACTTCGTAGCTTTGGTGAACAAGGAGATTGCTGCTTCTGAAGATTACCACAAAATGATGGATTTCATTCGGAACTACAAACTGAAATATGCTATATTGGAGTCTCCTTTCATCTACTGTGAAGTGGTTGAGGAGATATGGACTACTGCTGTTTACAACTTAAAGGATAAAAATATTACCTTCACTCTTAAAGGTAAAAATTATTGCATAAACAGTGATATAATTCGTGCCTGTTTTCAATTTCATGAGAATAATACACTAGTTCCACACACAGACACATATGTAAGCTCTATGTTTATTTCTATGGGTTATTCTTTTGACCCTGCCAAGCTAGGTGAGGTTAGGAGAAAAAGCCTGAGAAAGGAGTGGAGCTTTCTTTGTGACTCTTTTATTAAAGTCTTTTTTGGAAAAATTAATAATTTTGATGCTCTGACTTACTCACTTGTTAACAAGCTGTATATGCTGCTTAGTGATAAGTATCATAATTTTAGTGAGTCTGTCTAGTATGAGTTAGGTTATAAGCTAGGATACATTAAGAAAAGGTCTAAAAACATATATAATGCTAGATTCTTTATGTTGCTAGCTAATTTTGTTTCTGAAGATCTTATCATTGAGAACCCAACCAACAAGCTTAATTTTTAGGTTCAAGAAAGAAGAGTTATTGCTGATTTGAACAGGGCAAACAACCTCAGTAAGGTTCCTCTAGTCTACTTGCCAATCATGGAGGGACCTCAGGTAAGTGAGGTAAATACATATGTCTCTGCTACTTCTCTACCACAAGTTTCTTTGCAAACAACTGTGGCTATGGCATTTGTGAGTTTGCCCCAACAGATGCCTACCCAAGCTACTAAAACCAAGATTTTTAAATCAAAGTCTCAAAGACCCCACTCTAACTCCTCTCTAAAGGGACTAGTTTCAAAATTACTAAAACCAAAGAGGGGAGTTTCAAGGGAAGTAGGCTTGGCGAGGGACAGGGTAAACTTCAAAGAAACCCTAAGGATAAGGAGGGAGAGGTGTGTGTAACCCAGCCTAGCCACACTCCAGTTTCCCAACAAACTGTAGTGATTAATAAGGAATTTAGCTCATTACTAGTTGCATCCTCCCAAAAGGATGTGACTATTGAACAAAGCTCTCAGGCAAGAGCACATGCCAAAAGTGTTAGGGACATAGACTTACCTCAAACTTACACAAGAAAGAAGAAATCTAAAACACATGGGGATACACATGGTGCACACACTGTGCAAACTGCAGTCAAAGACTCATTTATAGCACCTTCTCAAAGTCAGATTGATGTGGCTCCAATAAATGTGGAGTCAACGCCAAAATCTCTTACAATAGAAGCACCTCACACACAAAACTCACCCACTAACTCTCTGGATGATCTCCAATAAATGTGGAGTCGCAGCAAAAATCTCTTGTTATAAGTGCAGATGATCTGGTAGTTGTACAATCACTCTTAGGATTGAGGGAAGGGAGTGAATAGAGTGAGAGGATGAGTTGCTCTCAGGAAAAATGAGAGGAAATGAGTGAACAAATGCAAGCTATTTCTTCCAGGTTGGAAAAAGAGAGTGAGAGGAGTCCCGCCTTAGAAGGTGAAGATGAGGGTGGGAAGCCAAGGGGAGCCCTTGATGCAAGAACATATAGAAAATGAGAGAAAAGCAGGTACATGTGAAATAAGGGTGGACTTTCTAGTGAGTCAATGAATGTCAGTGATACAGAAAAAGAGAGACTGTTTCAGCAAGAGTATCAAGTTGTTATAGATTCTATCTCTTTGAATGCTAAGACATTTACTCATCCTGTTCCAGCATATCAAATTCTGGCTAGAAAGGGCAATGGGGAGGCTGAAAAGATACTAAACTTTATGCACACAACAACTTCAATGCTAAGGGCCAAAGATGCAATCAAATCACTTCCACCTGCAGCTGGTGATGATTTTGAGTTATATTCTAGTGGCACATTTGGGGATGTTTCTAATGATGAAGAGGATTTCATGGACATAGGGGGAGATGCAGGTCCTAGCTCAAGCACAAACACTCCGGCATGGATGTTTAACAAAGACTACAGTGAGAATCACTTCAAATCAAGTCTATTCCACATAATCCATCATACTCAAACAGCTCCTCAAGCTACTACAGATGCCAACACCAAAAGTCTTCTCCAAGCACACCTTGAGTCTCTTCACTTGCACAAAACCCAATATCTAATGCAAAATCAAGATATGTCTGAGATTAAGACATAAATTGGACAAGTCAAGAAAGACATCAATGAAAGATTGAAATATATTCTTCCTGACACTACAATGAGAGATATTAACAGGCAACTCAGGAAAGATTCTGGTCTCAGTAGCAAGGTTGATTCTTGGGACACTAGGCTGAAGACCCTAAAAACTTCCATCACTAAAATCCAACTCCACCAAGCTCAACAGACACTCCTTCTTCAGAAATTGGTGGCTGCACAAACTTCCAACCCTGCTCAATTTGATCCTAACAAAAAGGGGGAGAAAGATGTACTTGTCTCAGTTAGTGAAGGGGAGACAACTGCAATCATTCCAGTTAGCAAGGGAGAGTCATCTAGTGAGGTGGAGAAAGTGCACAACATTCAAGTCAGTGAAGTGATTATTCCAGCAATTACTTTCTCTAAGCCACCGATTCTTGACAACATTGAATTGACTTGATCAAGATAGCAGCAGCTGAACTAGAGCTGAAAGAAAAATGGAAGAAGCTTGATGAGAACATTTAGAAAAATTTTGGTCCAATTGAGAAACAAGACAAAGTTGTGAAACATTTCTCACATTTCTCTAAATTGATATCAATTTCAATCAATGAAATGAGCTTAGGGAATATGGAAAGGGGTCAACCCTCAGCAAGAAAACCTCAACAGTCCAATGTAATTTTTCAGCCAAAGAGAAACTATCCAAAGAATTCAAACAAAAACCCATTGGACCTAGTCTATGAAACTCCCAAGCCTGGTGAAAAGAAGTTGCTTGAAAGATCTATAGCTTATTTCAAAGATCCCAGATACTCAGTCTTGAGGAAAAGAATTGCTAAAATCTACAAGAATGGCGAATTGATCTGTGAGATGGCTGGACATCCAGAGTTTGTAGAAGCTAAGAAAGAAGAAAAGATGAGGCTCAAACAACAACAAAGGAAAGCTACTTTAGATGCCAAGAACAAGCTAAGAAGCCTGCAACCACAGAATCTGAAATGCCTACTGTGATAGCTGAGTCTCTGAATCAAGAAAAATAAGAAGAACCAAAGCAAACAAAGAAACCAAGACTGGAATTCAGACCAAAGAGGAAGATAGATTTTGATGAAGACAAGGAAGAGTACATGCCAACCCACTCTACCACTTCAAGTCAACCAACCATGGCCACAATGGAGCAGGCTGAATTCAAGGTTTATTTTGACACAAACTTCTATGAAGAACCCATAATTCCCAAGGATGAACCGATTGATTGGGAAAGCCTACCATTCCCTGATCTAAACATCCCAATCCAAACCAAACCAAGGAAAACAAAGTCAAGAGTAATCAAAAAGGCCAAACCCGCCAAACTTAAATCAAAAGACTTAGCCAAACCCAAACCAACTATCAACAAGGGATATCAACTCTTCATCCGTGACATCAAGGAATTTTCAGACCTAAATCTCTATCTGGATGAGCTAGAAGAAGTAAGAGCTATTGATGCTTACAAGCATCTTCCAGAGAGATTGGTCTTCAGGTATAAGGGTGGAAAAAAGCTAACTTAGCCTCTTCACAGAATTCTCAATGAAGGCTATTATGTTCTAGTAGAGATTTTCTCCTCAATAAAGAAGAACTTTGGGTTCAACATTGTTGCCAAAAAGATGGTACTGAATAAAATTGAGGAGATAATGAATAGCAGGAGAAATTCAAATGCACTCCCAAGAGTCTTGACTATTCCCTTCAATAGAGATAGAGTGTATTTGAGACCATACTAGATAATGGAGTTCAAGGATGAGAAAAACATAAGAAGATTCTTCAGATTAGAAGATCAACTAAAAATTTCAAGAAATGAAACTCTCATGGAGATGCAAGGGATGTTGGATCAAACCAATGAAGATGAATTTGAATTCTACAGGCAACTCCAAAATCAGATGGAAGAGAATAATGAGAAATTGGGAAAGAAGTCCACACAATCAAGGAAATAAATAATTTTTCTCAGTCTAATGGAGCACCTTGAAAATGGATTGTGAGATTCTCTATAAACCTTCCTCTGTATGATTTTCAATAAATTGTAGCACTTGTTAATTTTATCTACAATAAATCAGTCTATATTTATAAGGTGTTTTGTTATCATCAAGTTTTTCTTAATTTATGCCTATAATTCCAGTATACATAAATTGGGGGAGATTGTTAGGAATATGTTGTGTACTTGATGATAAGTTAAACAAAACATCTTAGTAGATTTAATTTAGTATTTTTGTAGTTCTCGACGGATGATAACTATAACATCCATTGAGAGAGTAACTGATGCTTTAATAAGTCTTGTAACACATTTATGCATTCTACTATACCTTAAAGATCTAGAAGTTGTAGGATATTCAAAGTCATGTTGACTACTAGTTTGATATGTAAAATAGTTTGGCTAATTGTAAATATTAGATGCCTTGTAATTTTACATAAGTGAAATAGAGTTAACTGCTATGGAAGACGTTCAACGGATGATTCTACAAGGTTTTGACGGATGACTTAAATCACATTCAACGGTTGTTCTAATTCAAATTGTAGTTGATAGTGACTTGAAAATCTCATGGGTTGATTAGATGCAAATGGAATGTGGCAGCCTATTTACAGGTTTTAGAGAACAAAGAAACTTTTCCATTTCCATGCTAACTTGAAAATATTCAAAGATGCTGGATAGAGAAATGAAGAAGCATGTAATTAGTCTAAGAAACATTTTGTCTCATTTTTTTGTCTTTTTATCATGTAACTTGGTGATATATAAACCAAGTGTAGCAAGTAGAAAAACAGTGGTTGAATCAAGCAAGTAAGCATTCAACTAGAGAAATAGATAAAGCAAAATCTGTAAAGAATTTCTCTATAATTTGTAGTTCTACTTGTAAGCAGTTGTGTACAATCTTTGTATCACAGAGTTCTCGATTTTATAAATATCTCTGGTGGAAAAGTTCAATCCACCAAAAAGTTTTTAAATACTCGTATCCAATTACTCTGTGTTTGATTTCTTCAATATTCTTATTTCCGCACTTTAGCCTAATCAAACACAGTTATATATTCAAGATATAACAATTCTTTAATTGAAAAAGAAACCAGAATTAAATTCAACCCCCCTTCTATAATTCTTTGTTAGATTTTTTGGATTTAACACTTTCCAATGGAGCTGAAGAAATGAAACAAAGAGAGACAGAGGAGATACAAGCACAAAGTTATAACCGTTAATCTTTTTACCAGAGTAACGTTATAATTCCCGATTTAACTCTTGTATATTCATAGGGACTATTATAAACGTTACCCGGTACTTAAATCCTTATACAAACAAAAGCTAGATCTTTGTATATGATTTATTTTGTTAATCTTTGTAGTAGCTAGGAACATTGTTATTCTTGGATTGTAGCTGGTTAATTTATTTACCGGAGTGTAGCAACCCCTCGAGGATTTATATATGAATATATATTTCCCCGAATATCTTGTATTTTTTATTTTAATGTCGTAAATACTATTCACCTCAAGAACAGGGAACCACTAACCGAACACTAAATCATTTATCTATAAAAGATTCGAAAGAATTTTTTTAATTTTGTGAGTATCGCATTCAACCCCCCTTCTACGATACTTCAGGATATAACAATTGGTATCAGAGCTTGTTGATCGATATACAGATCGGATCTGGTGTGTCAGCCCAAACAATCAGGTTCTCATATTTTTGGAATTTTTAATTTTCTAAATTTGAAATTTTTAAAAATTATCAACTCTTGAAATTTTTGGATTTTAAATAATTTGGACTTATTCCCGAAATATTTCTAATTCTTAAAAAGTTTAAAACTTTTGGAGTTTAAAAATATTTCAAGCCAAAGGTTATTAAAGGATTGGTAGACTCAAGATTCCTCAGAATGTTAAAGATGATTTTAATCTTTTAAAGAAAACTAAGATCATGTGCTATTCAGAGGATACATTCCCGAACTCGGAAATTGAAGATAATGGTTTTCTTATTCCCAATGAAGATGATTTCAAGACCTACTAAAGAAAATTATGGAATTTCCTCAAAGGCTTACTCCATAGGATACTGCTGCATTTTCAGATGCAGGAAAATAATGAAGTTTCTAGGGATACAATTTTTCTGGAAGATTTTAAGACAACTCCACTGATTCCTGATTATACAATCACACAATGATTTATACCGATACTATATTTTTCTTGGAATCAAAAGAGATCATAAAGGCAGGAATTGAGGAGGCTAGAGAGAATAGTATAGACATGCAAATATCTCAGTTGTAATCATTAAAGTTGGAACCTCATGAAAAAATAAAAGACTTACTTATAGCTGAATCAAAGGAAGCTCAGGTAGATAAAAGTGACTTGTACATTTTAAGAATACTTGAGGGACTGGACTACATGGCTGTGTTTCACATGTCAGGGAAGTTTAGTCAAGCATGTTCAAAAGAAGTACATAAGCTCTATCCAAGGATCAGACCTATTTATTCTAAAGCATAGACTCGTCAGGATTCAGTTCAAGAGGTTGTTATAAGACTGAGGTAGTGACATAAACGCGATTTGATAGTTACAGTTGTGACAAGAAATATGTGTCAAGTAGCGATCAGGGGTTTACAACAACTGAACAAGAAGTCTGACAAAAAAGGATGAATAAGGACTCAGTTGATGAGCTGAGATAAAGTTGGAATATTTTCTTAAGGAAGCACTCAAGAGGAACTTATATTGCTTAAGGAAAAAGTTGGGATGGATTAGGCAATGAGAAGAAAGATCATGAATATCTTGCTTTCATAGCAATCTCGGAAGATGATTCACCTCATATATCTCAGGTTTCAATATCTTGAACCAATTTAGTATTTAGTTCTCAATATTCAATGCATGTTAAGATCTTAGTGTTAAAATATTTAATACACGCACAAGCATGATAACATCCATATAGATAATGTTGAACTAATTCTCTAGAATATGTTTCTGGTAACTAGGAATGATGTTTAACTTGTGCATATTGCTTTATAAGATCTTGTATATGTGTTTAAATATTTGTTAAACAAAATTAATTGCATTAGTGAGAGAGAAGCTTTCCTAGTAAATAACTCTTACTTTTAGGGGTTATATTTCTGGCATATAATACCTTTGTTTAAACTTATTTTCTGTATCCTATTACAATGTTATTTGCTCACCTTGTCTGAATTGTTTTTTAATATTTATAAGTTCAATAGATGGATTCATAACTTTTATTGTCGGTAGAATATATAGTAGACCACAATGTATGTTAAACTGACTTAGGTAATAGAGATAGTAAGATGACTTAGAATAAAGGGATTGGACTAGAAAGAATTAGTGATTTATTTGTTATTTATTTTTGTTCCATATCATGCATGTCTTTCTTAATTCTTATGTGTAATATTTCTGAATGAATGCCATGTATTCTTTATTCGATGCTTTCTAATTTTAATTCAATGATTGCAGCTCTTAGTACTTGCATTAATTATAGTAAAAACATGTTTAAGAGTTATAATAGGGCAAATACTGCTAGTTCTCCTTATGTAAGGTAGGAACCATTTTTCTCCAAGCCTACAAATATATTTGTCGAGGGTATCAAAATAGAGAAAATGGCCAGTCAAAGATAAGAATAAGCATGTTAAGGTTGAAGCTGTTGTTATCATTGTTAAAAGTAAAATCTCTAATCCATCTGGACCCAAACATATAAGTTGGATACCAAAAACTTTTAATCCATTTGTGATTGCAAGACGTAACAAGTTAATCGATTCATATATGTTCTTGGTAATTGTTACTCAAGGCATATGATCGAAGAAAGATCCTCATAATCTAATGTAATTGACAAAAGCTATTCTGTCAATAATCTTTGGAGATGTTAGCAAAGGTTTTCGTTACGGGATAAAGTTGTGCAGAAAAAGGAAGGTCATCATGATTTCAACAATTGGTATAACTTATAACAACTAATTATTGGTGTCACTGATAACAATTGAAAGCATCTTTCTTGATAGAGAATCAAGGCACAAATCTTCTTATCAGATAGTTCTCTAACAAATGAGAAAATATCAATTCAATAATAGAATAGTGTTTCATCTCAAGCAGGAAGGTTGAGAAGCTTGCTCTTTTTAGAGTAAGGAAAGGATATGGTAGTAGCTGACCTGAAATCTCAGAAATAGTTGAAGTCAATGGTTTCTAACTATAAAGCTTCATCGGACAAGCATTGAGCTACGACATTAGCAGCTCTGACCCTTGAACATCAACACAAGTAACTCTTTTATATAAAAGAATAGTGAAAGGACTGCCACATCTAGAATTCAAGCATTACAAAATATGTGAGGCATGTCAAAAAGAGGTCAACGATAATATCACACATAAGTAAAGACATAGTTAGCAATATTGAGCTGGTTCATATTGTAACACCCCCAGATCCGAGGTCAGGAATTTGGGTGTTAGGTCTCACACACTGTAGAAGGGGGTTGAATACAGTGTTTATCACAATCAAATCGAATATAAGAACACAGAAAGCAGAATTTATTTAACACAATAAACTTTGTTACAATATGGAACTGTCCTCTCTCAGTGATGAACAACTTATCACGAGAGCTGCTAAGGTTACAACAAATAATAACTTTGATTATGATAACACATATAGTGTAAACCCTATGTCTGTGTTTATATACTACACAGTTACAAGATAAATTCTAATTGATATGGAATATAATTCTGCTTCCTAAAATATATCAACTAGTTATCTTTTCTTCCAAGTATTATATCCTTCATAGAATTCCTTCTTCATGCATATCTCTTCTTGTGTTTGTCTTGATCTTCTTTCCTTTCAATCACCCGCCTTCCTTATCTGAAAGTCTCCTCAAGTCCTGATATTATCTCCTGATAAATATCTCCTGATAACTTAAGTTCTGACAACTTAAGTTCTGACTTCAGTATAAGTACTGATTTCCAGTTAAGTACTGATTTGTCCTGTTAAGTAAGATCTGAAAACTAAACACAAATCATATTAGTCATGACATTATCAAATATATCTAACAATCTCTCCCAACTTGTAAATTAGCATAATATACAAGTTTAACAGATATTTGATGATGTCAAAAACATTAAGTACAAATGCATGAAAATTTGACTAGATAACTACAACTTACAGTCCTTGTAGCTTTACCATCCTCAAGGTCTGATAACAGCTTCAGTCTGTATACACATCAGAATTTAAGCAGTTGTAGATCTTTGACTTGGCTTCAATTACTGATTTCTTTGATATCAGGAGTTGTTCTGAGATAGTTCTTTAATAAACATCTCTCAGCATATTCAAGTTCATTAACCATCCTCATTTTAGCATTCTTCAATTCAACTGTATCTTCACCAATTTGAAAGATAGCAGCCCTGAGATCATTTATTCTAGCTTTCCTTATATCCTGATCTAGTCTGATTAAATATGCCTTGTCAGACTCAAGATTGAATTCCACAGCCTTATAACCCAGAAAAGTAGTTATAATCTTAGCAGAGTTAGGCTTCATCTCGACAATATCACCTTTGTGATCTATGTACTTGGGACAGTATGTGCTGTCAGACTTTATAGAGTAAAGCTTCTTCTGTCTTTGAATTTGAGTCTTCAAATAATTTGCAGCACCATCTGTTAATCTGTTCTTCACTTGAAGTAAGAATAGAACATGTTCCAGTTCCTCAAAATACTTCAGTGGTATAGCATTCTGCCTAATATGGTATACCCTTCCATCTGTCATAAAATATAACAAGATGTGTTCTTTCAAAAATGTATGGTAAACCATCTGTACAGATTCAAGCCGATTCAATCTTTCAGGAGTTGCTCCAACACCTGGCTCACTTAAAGAAGTTGGATCATTGGTTGTGTTCTATATTCTTCTTTCATCAGCACTACCCAATCCGGATTTATCTCTGGCTTCTTTTCTTGTAACAACTCTTGCTTCAAAACAACTTGTTGCAGTCTTCAAAGATTGAGTCTATTTAGCTTTTGTGAATCCTGGTAGGAGTCACTTTAAAGGTTAACATGAGCAATGTTAGAGGTTTCCCTTTCCTTATCTTCTGATATCAAGCCAACTTGAGCTAAGTCAGAGGTTGCTTGCTTCACTGTCATATCAGAACTTACTATATCTTGACTCTGAACAACATGAGCCATGTCCGAAGTTGTTTGAGAAATCTTCCTTTTTATCAGAGTAAGACTATCATCTTCATCAGATATTTCTTCATCCACAAATGGCACATAAACCTTTACAGGTTCATCAACTTTTTCTTTGCCCTTGGACCTTGGATCTATCTTCACTTGTGATTTGGCTTTAGTTGCCTCAAGATTTCTCCTTTCTTTTATCACAATGCCTTTAGCCTTAGGAAGTTTCTTTTCAACAACAGAAGCTTTAGATTTGGAGTTAAATTTTTCTAACTTAAGTCTAGTTTCTTCTTCCTTTAGACTCTCAAAGTCCATTCCTGGATTTTCTTTCAGAAATAACTGTCTGAAAATTTCCTCATCAAGTTCCAGATGTTTATCAGAATTATCCTTTTACAAGTATCAGAACTTATTCTTCTCCCAGTATCAGAACTTGTTCTTTGACTTGTAGTTCCAGCTTTGCTTGATGAAAAACCTTTACCTTGACCATGACCTCCACCCCTTCCAGAGTTTCCCTGGTCATCTTTTTCATCATCCTTTCCCTTCAGTGTCTTAACAGTTTTGCATTTGGACTTAATTACTTTCTCCCCCTTTTGGCATCAACAGGTAAAAGAAGAGAGACAAGAAAATCCACCGAGGATTGGATCTCATTGAGTTGATTTTGATGAGAAGCTTGATTCTTCAAAATTTCATCAATCTGAGCCTGTCGCTTCTTCTGAGTTTTCTCAAAATACTCAATTCTGTCAAAGGTAGGTTTGAAAAACCTTTTCTTATCCAGCTTGACAAGCATATCTTGCTAATTTATGGATTCATGAAACTTGTCTACCTTGGCCTGAGTTACAGATTGTTGACCTTGAAGGTGCCTTATACTTAGTGCAATAACTCTGAACCGTGTCTTGAAATCATCATTGATTAGCATCTCATCAGCTTTGGTCAAGTGCTCAGCAAGTATGGTTGAAGAAGGAACAAAATCAACTTTGTTCCATTCCTTAGTCCACTCCCTTCCTCTAGGAGTTTCACTCCAAGGTACTGGTGCATCTTCTCTAACAAACTTTTTGATTAATTCAGCTTTGTTTGGAGCTTGTTGAGGTGCATGTCCTGATGGACCAGCTGCATCAGCATCTATATTGGCAGCATCTTCACCAATAAGTTCAGCATTAGCAACATCAGAACTTATAGAATCAGCATCATCAGCATCCTCCGAAAAAGAATAGTATGAGAGGCTATTGAGGCTTCAACATCATCCCATAAGTGCTGATCTCCAACTAAGTTCTGATCAACAGCCAAACCTTGATGCCCACCTAAAATCTAATTTTCATCATCCAGATTCAGAATTGGTATAGTAGGAATATCTTCTTAAAATCAACATCTAGAATTGCTGTTGTTGGTGGAGTGATTTGAGTTGGTGGAGCTTCTAAGTACAAAACCTCAGGCACAATCAAATTATGAATTTCAATCTCAACACTTGTACCTGGGTCATCAGTATGCACTTGTTCAATTATAGGTGACACAGGAGGAGTAGGCACTCTGCCTTGAGCAACTTCTGGTTGTGGTGAAGGAAGTAATTCAATAACAATTGGTTCTGTTGGGATCAGAGATTCCTGACCCCCTTCCTTAGCTGCTTTCTCATCTTCTGAATCTGACTCAACTGTGTCCCTGTGAGCTCTTTGCTTTTTCACTTTCTTCAAGGGTGGAGACACTGTAGGAGCTTTATCATCAGGATTTAGCTTTCTAAGCCTTTTGAGAGGCCTAGAACTCCCAGTTACAGTGTCTTTCTGAGAAGAGATTTTCTCAGCTTCTACTACAATAGGTTCAGATTTGGTAACCTGTTCCTCATTGTCTGGCTCATCTCTCAGAACAAGTTTCCTTCTCTTCTGTTGAGTGTGAGGTACTGTCTTAGTCCTCTTGGGTTTGGAAGATGAAGGCTTCACATGATGTACTGAAGGTTGAGATTGAGATGACTGTGATGGTTTTAAATGTCCTGATTGAGGGTTGAGTAGGTTGAGGTTGAGAAGTTTGAGGTGTTTGTGTATATATGGTATGTTCTGATGGCTGTTGTGGTGGCTGGGATGTGGGTTGAACATCAGGGTAAACAGATGTGTAGGTTTGAGGATCAGCATTTACCAGTATCTGTTTTACTAACTGAAGTATTTGTAAGGGTCTAACCACTTGTTTCTTAATGTCAGTATTTAACAAATCATTAAAGTCCCTTTTTGCAAGCTTAAAGGGTGGAATTAAATCAGTGGTAGGTTGGGGTTCATCAGCACAACAAAAAGTATATATAAGCTGACAGAATCTAGCAAAGTATACTACATTCCTATCCTCTGTCATCCTATCCCCTATGAAACCTAGCACAGTACTTGCAAAATCAAAGTGAGTTTGATGAATAAAAGCATAGCCGATTTGGTGACTCATGATTGGAATAACATCAAAGTTGGAGCATTTATTGGTGAATGCCTTAGTGATGCAATCAAAGAAAAAACTCCATTCTTTCCTGATATTTGCTCTTTTCAGTTGTCCAAGCTTTCCCAAACTTTTTACATAACCCAAACTGGCCATAAGATGCTGTAGAACAGGGTCCTCCACTGTTGAGAATGTACAGCCTTCTGGTAAGTGGAGAGCTTTGTGAACTGCCCCAAGAGTAACTACATGTTCAACATTATTTATTTTAAATACAATGCTTGGAGTACTAGTAGCACCACCATCATCAAAAATCCCAGTCCGCCAAAATGTCAGTACTTGTTGGCTTGAAATGGTTTGAGGTTGGGTCAAAGCATACCCAATCTCACTATTTGCTAAGAAATCTTGCACAAAGTGCAAATCTGATGGAGCTTCAGCCTTGTTCAAGATTGCAGCATAGTTATTTGGTACAAACTTGGCTCCATCAACAATTAAATCCTTGGGCGCCATCATAAGTAAGTGAGAAACTTGTTTGCCCGAAAGGTGTTTGTTGAAATGTTTGTATAGTGTACCGTCAGAAAATGTGAGAGAATAAGAAAAGAGAGAGAGTGAAATAGAATAAAAATATGAATAAAAGATTTGAAAATCTTTTATCTCTTTTACTTATACAACCCACGTTACAACAGTTAATGAGGAGTGGAACAGACCTTTACACCTGTCAAACATGCAGCAGTTAAGGCAAAAGTTAATGGGCACGGTAAATAAGCAATTATGACTTTGCACGTTCAGTTTTAAAAAAAAACTGTTCCCACTAAACAAATGATTATTACTGCTTTATCTCACATAAACCAATATTCTGAAAAAAATGTGACTGTTGAGGTAATGACAAAAAATAACCCAAGTAAATAAATATTTCCACGCCAACATCAGAACTTGATTATTATCAGAATTTAAAAGTCATCAGAATATAGCTTCTAAACTCGAAAAGTGAATGTTTATTCCTGTAATTCTTCACACAAATACTGATATGGGTACATCAGAACTTAATCATCATAACTTCTATCAGAACTATGAAAGAGATATGTCCTAAGTCCAATCATGTATGAGGATTTAGGAATAACTTTTATGTAATCTATTTTGATTTCATTGATATTAATAAAAGACTTGTTTTGTTTTTATTGCGGGCTCTATCTATTTAAATGTTTAAATAAGATATACCACAGTTTAGAGTAAAGCTTTTTATGGATTGTGATGAGATCATAATAATGAGACCTAAAAGATGATAACTCTAAACTTAAATAGTTCCTGGTCGTAGGATTACTAACTTGTAATTAATAATCCGCAAAGATCGGTACATACTATGCTTGCTTCGTTATGAAGGATGTCTGTTCTCATAGACATTTGTGTGGTGACACTATAGCTAGTATGTAGGTGCTTATTATAGAATAAGTTCACTGAACATGACTCACACAACTGAACAACTGATGGAGTTCACTCACGTGTCAGCAGTTGTTCACATAGTGATAGTTGTACAAGTATCCTTAGACTTGAGGTCATCATAGTCATCTTGTGTACACTGAACTATGCTTTGGTTTAGTTCTTAGTCTCAAGGGACAATTATAAGGGCTCTATTGGGTATAGGAATTTGTACACGAAGATAGTGTATGATCAATAAAGGATCTACCCCTTCCAGTGAAGGAAAAGAATGTTCAATGCTAATCCACTTATGTTAGTTCAGGAATCTCTGGCCAGAGTGAATGAAATTAGAAAGAAGTTTCTAATTTACATTAAATAGAACTAAGCATAGTGAATGGGAAAGCAAGTGATTAAATAAGAAAGGCTTGACATAATGTAATAACCCCAATTTTTTTTTTTTGGAATTTTTTTGAAATCCTTATGAATAGTGATTTTGCTGATTATGCTGAATAAGAAAACTTTCCATGCCACACTATGTAGGGGTTCTTCTATTGATATTCTGAGATCTTATTAGTACTTTAAATGGGAAATAAGTGTATGTAAAGATCGTCAGAATCCAAATTCGAACACTTTGATTTTTCCCGAAAATCCACCAGATACCGAAAGAATTAAGTATTAGGGAACAGGATAAAAAGGATTTAAATTCAAGGATTATAAGAGAGGATCATAAAAGAAATATAATATATTGAGAAAGGTTTAGGGGAACCCAAGTAATAAGATCCCGGGTATGGTCCCTCAAACGATAAACGGAAACGAAAGTTAAGCGAACCGCATAACAGATCAGCGGTCATTAGCCAAGTAATTAGGTGTTAATCAAAGGGTTAGTGGAGAGTGATGTCATCTCACCAACAAGAGGAAGACAAGTGTTAAATAGATGACACAACCATGGTGACATAAGCATGACAAGTGAAATTGTTTTGTAGGATGATTCTTGGCCAAGCAAAAATTACCATGGTAAAAACCTAAAAGTAGCCAAGCCATAAAGAAAATAAACCAACTAATTCATTTCACAAAATAGCAAATAAACTTCTTGTTCAAGAACATGAAGCTCTCGACTTCTTCTTTAAAGCAAAAGAAGAAAAGATCAAGTCCAAGCTCCACTCCATAATAAATTCAAAGGTAATTATGCAAGCTTCCTTGTGATTAGATAAGCATATCCTAGAAGTTTAAGCTTCTGATTCTTTGTAAATCTCTTCCAATAAATCAAGGAAGAAGATGGTGAATAGTAACCTTCAAGAAATAACTTTAGTTTTCTTGATTTTTATGAAAGTTCAAGGTAGCTTAAGCATAGATCAAGGCTTCCATGGGCATTCCAAGGATCTTTCATTGATTAAAAGCCTCAAGGAAGGTATAACCCCTCCAAACCCTAACTTTACTTTGAGTATTAGGTTTAGTTTTGTTGTTATGGTTCATGAGAAGCATGATTCTTGTAGACTTAGAGTGTGGTTGGTTTTGTAATGAGTTGGAGTTGTAATTCTTGGATTATTGATTAATGAACTTAAGTATAGTTTTAATTCATGTTTGAGAATAATATAAATTGTAGAACTTGAGGTGTTGGGGCTGTTGTAGTATGGTATGGATGGATTTTGGTTATATGAATGAATTGTGGTTGATTGGTGGTTGGTTTGGAGTAGAATAAAAATTGGTAATCGCGTAAACATAGTCGTCATAATGTCCGATTTACTTTAGACTGTTTTTGCTCTTAACATCAGGACCCGAGAACTCCCTGTTAGATTTTGACCATTGCCATTATTAGATAGTTCATGTTACGAGCTTCGTTTTGATATGTGATTCGTTTGAATCCGATGTACAGTTTAGGAGAAACGACCGTTTGAAGTAACGGCGTTTCGCGAACGAACCATTACCCCTCGCCTTATTTTGAAACATAGGTTAAAGACCTTAAAGGACTAACTGGAGTATGAATCATTTATGTAAAGTGTATTAGGCAGTTGGTAAGGCACTCGCGAAAGAATCGTCTTAGAACCCTTAATGGTTAATTTATTAAAAATGGTGGAGCTGAGGGTACTCGAGCGACTTAACGGAATCGTTGAGCGCAAAGCGAGTGTTAGAGTCTAGTTGGTTAACGTATAGATTCATAAGCGACTTTGGTTTAATTCCAACTTATATGTTGTTTATAGGTTACCAGACTCGTCCCAAGCCATTTGTCACCCCTAGTTGCTCAGGAAAGTTTTCTACCCGTTATACTGTTGTGGTAATGTATATATGTATATGCATTATCTTGTGATAAGTGCATGATTGTTATTAGCAAATTCTTGCGATATATTGGAGCATGTGATATGGTATATATGCATGCCTGTTTCTTGATCTTGATACATATATCTATTGATTCAGTTGCATAATACCTATGCTAGAGATAAGCAGTAGTTGTGTATACCCTTAGTATAGGGGACCCAAAGGTGAACATTTTTCTAAACCGGGAGTCGATGTTCCCGAGTATAATATATATATATTGATATAGTTTTCAAAACTATTAATCGAATAAGGTTTATTCGATAACTTTATTTTATTTAATGAATATTATTTTGAATATTAATTCGAGGACTTATGACTCCGCTTACTTTATTTAATGAATATTATTTTGAATATTCATTCGAGGACTTAAGACTCCATTTATTTTAATTAAGGAATATTAGTTGAATATTTATTCGAGGATTTATGACTCCGTTTATTTCCTAATTAATATTCTTTATTTTATTAAAGAATAATGTTTCGATAATCAAACTTATTTTCGATTATTCAAATAATGATCATACTTTCGTATAAGTATATCTTTGGTTATTTAATATCCATTTCAAGTATGAGTTTTAAAACTTTTACTTCAATTATTTTTATAAGGATTATCCTTATGGGAATATTATTTAAATAATGATATTCAGATATTTTCTAATATATCGGGACCGATTTATTTCATTAAATCAGCATTACTCCAAACATTCTTAAAAATGTTTTCGAGTCTTAAAAATGATTTTTAAAAGTTAGAGCGGATCCCAAAACTCATTCTTATATTTAAGATCCTCCTTTCGAAGGGGATTTAAATACTCGCTCAAAACCTGAGGGATCCGGCTCTGTGGTGTATTTTATATTCGCAACGTGGTTGCTGTTTTGAGACAACAATTTGATTACTTGCCCAATGTTCGGGAAGTAAGTCCATCTGGTTAAGTCGGCATAAGCGACAGGCCGGGGTACGGTCTATGAAGGTGTAAGAGGCTGGGTGACAGTCCATCCACGCGTGAGTGGCCGGGTAACGGTCTAGCGCGAGGTCCGAATGCGGCCAAGGTGATGACCGGCGAGGAATTCATCCATCTACAATTGAAAAGGTTACTTATTGGTATCTTTGCCTGATCAGCAAGATATCGGGTTTATGCCACAATTCTTTTCCTTTCCAAAAATTTATTGGATGTTACAAACTATGTTCATACTTTACATGACCGAGGTTTTCAGGAAATGTATAAGAGATATATATGTGGATATATATCGGAGCTTAATGAAGTATCTCGTAACTTCATTTCATTCAATAATATTTCAAAGATTTAATCTATTCAAATCTTATCTTGAAGTCTCATCTATGTGATAAACTTTTGAAACGGATTATACCTTGAACGATGGTAGTTCAAGTAGTATTCGGAAAAGATATAAGTACATTAGAGTTTCTTGTAACTTCATCTTTTAAACTTATATCTAGTTAATGAGTATCTTATGCATATCAAAGATTTTCAGAAAAAAAAACATTGAGACAAGATTGGATAAATGAGATCACCTTGCAACGATATTTTTATACAGTTATAAACTGGAACTCTGTGTATATTATGCATGGGAGAGGACTTCCAAGATTTTGAAAAGTATATATATATATACATATATACTGAATATGTTGTGACTTGGTCGCGTTAAGATATCAAACTTGGTTTATTTCTTCTTGACCAAGACTTTCATGAGTACTATGAGAATGCTCAAATATTGTTAATTATTATACATATTATTTTGGTGGGCTTGTTGCTCACCCTTGCTTTCTTCTTTCATCACACAACAATAGATAGAAAAGATGAACAGGACCAAGCTTCCAATTTGCAAGCGGTTAGGAAACGTTCCGCAGTTTCCTGTAGGCGTTGATGCTGCCGTAGTTAAGGTAGGAACTACCAATAGGCTAGGTTTTCAACTTTTGATGTACCAGACTTATGTACATTTATGAATTGTAATAATGGCAAAGAATATGTAAATTATTCAGAAACCCTTTTAAGGTGTAATGACATATATCTGTGGAATAAAATGACTCGTGTTATTTTTGGATATTCATCTCTGAGAAAATAACTTGTGGTGTGTGTGTTTATTGTGGGGTCACAGTACGGAGTAGTTGATTGTTTATTAAGATTGTGTGTTATTAAGGGAAATGGAACTCGTGACAACCCGGATCTCCGACCCCGGATTTGGGGGTGTTACAGAAATGGTATCAGAGCCAAGCGTTATAAACCTCAGAGATGATGTGACGTTAAGATAATAAGTTCACTAAGATAATAAGAACTTTTACCAAGTTCATAGTCGGGCTACCTAACGTAGTACTGACAGTTAAAACCCTTACGGGAACCCTTATAAATATCGTGATAGTAACATAGTTCATTCTCGTATAGGGCAGCGGGGCACCGAACCCTGAGGTTCAGGAGCATCAGCATGAGGATGTTTTATTACATGTTGGAGATCAAATTGTGAATCCGATAGAGTACCCTAACGAGGGACCGGATGAGATTCATATTGAGAATGTTGCGGTTGAGGATGTTATCCCAGAAGGGATTGTTGCTGCGGAGGATCTCGTGGAGGATCCTGACGGGAATGAAGAGAGGACCGTTGAGGAATTGATGACCGTAGTCAGGGCAACTACCAGAGCAAGAATGGCCGCGAGGGTGGCATTAGAGGAGGAAGAGTTACCAAGGGCACAAAGGGAAATGAGGGCAGAAGGAGTGGGGCCTTCCACGGCACCAATTATACCAGTATCAGACCCACTTCTAGAGGTTCCTGAAGACATCCATGAGGTTCCACCAATCCCTGTTCCCTCCCCTGTACAGAGCCCAGCACCTACTGAGGAAATGCCACCTTTATCTCCTGCACCATTGTCACTTGATACCGTGCTAGGTTATCCATTTGGATCTCCTGGGTCTGCACCACCTGCACCCCATGGACTGCTAGATGCAACCACTCAGGCTTCTCTTATCACCGATTATTATATGACTTTGGGTGGCCTGTCTGAGGCCCGTAATGTTCGGAGTGATCTGTTGGGTCGACTTACTGCACTGAGGATTGAGGGCGGGGTACTTCCGGCAGGATTAGCATATAGCATGGAAAGGATTGAGGCTACCACCCGTGTTACAGCTAGAGGCCATCTTGAGGGTCAGATTGATCCAACTCTACTTGCACCTATCTTAGACCTCATCACCTCTGTGATGGAGCAGGTTAGGGATGTCGTGCGTGCCCGCATTTCTTGATCCATGGGAGTGTGCAGAGCCAGAGCGATCAGACAATGGTTTCATGTAGCACCGCTTTTGGAGGATTAGCCTAAGTTATGAATGATTAGTTTTGATGACTAGATGATTATCTATGGTAGTCATTTTGGGATAGAAGCGATCAGATCAAATGATGTAATTCTCTTTAATGTGTTTAGTTGTTGTACCCTCGAACAAATGGTTAAGTATATATTCGTTAATTTCAGTTCAGATCAGTTTGTTTGTGATAAGTTCATATTATTAAGTGCGCTGTTAACACTTAAGAAAGTGTCATGAAGTTATAAAACTTGAGAATTCATAATTTGCAATCATGCAAGGACTGAACGCGGGAAAGATTTAAGCAAAGTAAGTAAGACAAATATGCAGAGATTCTCAAATTTTTTCCAAGAATCATGCCTCCACGAGGAATAAGATTAGGGGCAAACCTTGAATGTGATAATCAGGGAGGTCGCAATTAAGATATAAGGAACCCAGAATATAATAAAGTGGAAAATGAGGATTTTAAATTAAAAGATGACCCCAATTATGGGGAGTAGGAAGAAATATTTAGACTGAGAAAACAGAAGTCGAGCAAGATAGGAAGAACCAGTATGGTACTCCTATTGGGCAATCCATGGACCTGCCTAAAACAAAACTTATACTTTTTACCCCTAACCACCACCTTGAGGAAACAATGTGGTGTGAAATTCTTTCAGGACCTTTAAGTCGCTAAGCTCTCAGAGTTCTAGGGAAATAGCTGACCCAGCCGAGGCAAGAGTCTGGCTAAAGGAAATGCAGGAATCAATTGAGATTCTAAATGATTGACGAATCACAAAAGACTGTTTTTGTCACTTACCCTCCTAAGAGAGAGACCACCCACTGGTGAAAGACAAAGAAAGGCATGAAGCAAGAGGTTATGATAAACTGATTAAAGTTCAGTCAAAATTTTTTCGAGAAAGTAAATCCCAAGGTTATGGAGATAGGGTAAAAGCTTTAAGAGCCAGAACAAAGGCGGACGAGTATGATGAAATATGAAGCTAAGTTGTAAAAGTTGTCAAGATTCGTTCTGATGACAAGAATCCTAGAACGATGTGATGTTGAAGTCAATGATTAGTGGGTTCATGAAATAATGATAAGAGAAAGGAAAATTAAAAGAAACTGAAGTGGAAAGGAATATAAAGGCAATAGAGTTTGAGGAATGATAAGGGAGTTGGGTATGAGGAAACCCTAAAGACACGTAGCAATAGAAATAGAAAAGTATGTAATCGTCAGGATGAGGGTGATTCACTATGAGTTAAAGGTTGAAGGAATGAGAGATACATATATTTTATCCCCTGTAAGTTGGGAGGATTCGAGGAAACCTTGAGATAGTTCGAAGGATAAATAATGAGACGCGGATAGACTGAGGAGACAAGAAAGTAAGGAATTAGGAAAATTGGATGAAGGAAGTGACCTTCAAGAATGTGAAGTGTAAGACCGGTGGCATGATACCCAGAAAGGGAGACGCCAGGTATGAAAGATATCCCGACATTGAGATGACTGTTGAGATAAACAACAAAAGAAAATGAGGATTTATTAAGAATATATTCACGTTGAACACGACCAATATCTTCCAGAACATCCTTGTTATCGTTACCAAATTAGGCAAGAAAAGTGGATAACCATTGTTATATTTTGGAGGCCATATTGATTGACCTCATTTTGAATACAGATGTTGTTGTGAAATTAGGCATTTACTATCGAGGTGGGAATGATTGAATAAGACACCCTTATCAGGGATATATGACTTGATTTATCCATGGAAGGATGCATGTACCTTTTTAAAGGTGGAATTAAGGATAGAACATCGGTAACTTAAAACGAATCCTAGGGGAATGCATAAAGGTTGGCATTTCACCCTTAATAGGGATAATATGAGTTTTGAAAGTATGAATTGGAAAGGATTAAGGTAATAACAACCTTTAAGAATCAGTGGAGAAATTTTTCAGAAGTATATAGACAATGATTCTGGTATTAATAAATGGTATCTTGATATGCCCTGTATCTAGGGAATACAGGAGGAATGATTCAAGAATAACCTTAGAGGTTTTACAAGGAGAAAGGTAATATTCAAAATTCTCAAGAATAGAAATGTTGATAAAGGAAATATGACGTAATTATAATGATGCCAAGTGGGGCACGTGTTAAACCACGAGAAAGTATGGATCGAACCAGTAAAGGTCAAAATTGTTCAGGGCAATTAGGACCTAAGATAAAAGACGTTCTAAGTATGATTGAGAGTCAGTCGTGACAGTGATTAACCTCTAAAGACTAAGGAAATAACTTATGGAAAAATGGTGATATTTTTTTTACTCATCAGATTTTAAGGAAAACATCTTCATATAAGCAGTGATTGAAATGAGGTAGAAAATTTATTTGGAGGTGGTTAAAATGACATTGACTGTAAGGAAATTTTACTATCAGGAAAGGCCAAAGAGGTGGTCGACACCTTAAAGGTAAGAGGATAATTATAGGTGCTTGTGCCAAAGGAATACAGTGATGATGGTTAAAGCTGTGAAGGTTGTATTATGGTTTGGAAGATTGACATTCCTTCTGATGACTGTGCAATACCCAACCGTAATAGTAGTTGGTAAAGGTTTAATTCGTGTAATCGCCATGAGCAGGCTATCTATCTCAGAAGGTACTATCTTGAGATAAGCCAGGATCATGTTTCAAAAAGGACTAGACGAACCTTTGAGTTAAGTCTTCTATTTAAGGCATATGATTAAGAATGGTATTAACCTGCTATCGTTGCTTTGATTGAAACTCTTCTGCAATTTTATCTGCTTCATGTCATGAAAGTACGACAGAATTTGTAGTGTTCTTCATGAATTATGAATGGTGATTATGTTAACTCCTTAGAAGGATTCTATACGACATGTATGGACTCCGTATGGTTAGATATTAAGATTTCATGGAAAGTGAATGACGACAGTAGGTCAGTGGTGGACCATAGTAATACAACAATGATTCTGCGAGTAATAAGCTGATTACAACCATGAGAGTTGTATTGGAATGGATGTTGAGATTGAGTACCACTAATCGGGTCGTGGTAGTGTATAAGTTATCATTGATAGACTAATTAAGTAGAGTATCTACCTATTGAATATTTATTCCCTCTTATAAAAAGAGAGTCATATTACTATATGAGGAAGGTTGCGGTGCAAGCATAGAATTCTAGTAACGATGATGTCTAGAATGAGATCCCATATTCGATTTACGATATCGAGGGAGTTTCAAAGGTGATTTTGTATAAGCTCGAGGAAGAGCATGGTTCCATAGAATGATGGACGGAATAGCGAAAATATTTTGGCATGTGAAATACGATGTTATAATATTTGATGTTGATATAAATGTATATATGTTTTGTTCTCCTATGATAAACCTCTATAGTTCAGAGGTAGATTCCAAGCCAGATATTTTATGGCAATAAAATTTTTTTACGTATATATAATTCTCTTCAGTTCGTTCTTTCCTCTTCTTTTCATTTCATGTAAGCTGAGAAGAACAACCCTTCCAGAAGGGGAGGTATTGCCGAATGACTATCTATCTGTGTGACAGAAGCCTAGTATGATACCACATGTTGTTTAATTGCTTGTCAAGTACTAAAGGCTGGCCACCTTCTGTACTAACTATGCAATAGAACAAGTGTTCATAATCATAGTGATCTCTCAACAAATTCCTTTACTTCTATATGATTGCTCAAATTTTGGAAAATAGAAACAGCTGAAAAAAGGAGTAGTAAAGTTATGGTGGTATTCGGAATGGAAACACATTCGTGATACTAAGGTTGACGTGGTTATTAAAAGGTTATAGAACGCTAAAAAGCAAAAGTATAACCAGTATAATATTAGGAACGAAAGGTAGTAGCGATTATGAACTAGAAAAGAATGGGTATTGAGAAGCAAAAGCTCTAATGCTAAAAGCTATAATGAGAGTCTGTGCAATAGACTTGAAAGAATTTGGAATGATCACTTAACACGGATTGAGTTTTCTTACGATAATAGATCGTATGTCATTATCGAGATGTCACCTTATGAGATCCTTGAGGGAAGAATATGTCGATCTCCCTTATATTAGGATGAAGTTGTAGAGCGCAAGATGCTCGGAACCGCAGTAGTCCAAAGGACCAGGGATATAATAGATCTAATCAGAGGACGGCTAGTAGTAACCCAAGATGGACATAAGAGGTATGCTGATTTGACTCGAAAGGACAAAGAGTATGATATAGGGGACCTAATAATGTTATAGGTATCCCTTGGAAAGGATTGATGAGGTTCGGAAAGAAAGGAAAGCTAAGTCTACAATTTGTTGGACCCTCGGATATATTAAGACGTATTGGGAAGTTAGCATACGAGCTAGCCCTACCCCCGAACATGTAGCACGTCATAACGTGTTTCACGTATCAATATTAAGGAAGTGTAATTCGGATGCCAGATAAATAGGGGCATATGAGCGCATAGACATGCAACCAGACGTAACCTATATGGAGCAACCAGGAAGGGTTATGGATTGAAAAGGAATAAGTGCTTAGGAGAAGGGTTATCAAACTAGTCAGAGTTGGTGGTAGAACCGCAATGTGGGAAAATTTACTCGAGAGTTAGAAAGTGCAATGCTAAGAGAGTATCCCTATTAATTTTCTATCTGATTCCGGGACGGAATCCTTTTAAGGAGGGGAGACTGTAATAACCCCAATTTTTTTTTTGGAATATTTTTGAAACCCTTATGAATAGTGATTTTGCTGATTATGCTGAATAAGAAAACTTTTCATGCCTTACTATGTAGGGGTTCTTCTATTGATATTCTAAGATCTTATTAGTACTTTATATGGGATATAAGTGTATGTAAAGATCGTCAGAATCCAAATTCGAACACTTTAATTTTTCCCGAAAATCCACCAGATACTGAAAGAATTAATTATAAGGGAACATGATAAAAAGGATTTAAATTCAAGGATTATAAGAGAGGATCATAAAAGGAATATAATATATTGAGAAAGGTTTAGGGGAACCCAAGTAATAAGATCCCGGGTATGGTCCCTCAAACGATAAACGAAAACGAAAGTTAAGCGAACCGCATAACAGATCAGCGGTCATTATCCAAGTAATTAGGTGTTAATCAAAGGGTTAGTGGAGAGTGATGTCATCTCACCAACAAGAGGAAGACAAGTGTTAAATAGATGACACAACCATGGTGACATAAGCATGATAAGTGAAATTGTTTTGTTGGATAATTCTTGGCCAAGCAAAAATTATCATGGTAAAAACCTAAAAGTAGCCAAGCCATAAAGAAAATAAACCAACTAATTCATTTCACAAAATAGCAAATAAACTTCTTGTTCAAGAACATGAAGCTCTCGGCTTCTTCTTGAAAGCAAAAGAAGAAAAGATCAAGTCCAAGCTCCACTCCATAATAAATTCAAAGGTAATTATGCAAGCTTCCTTGTGATTAGATAAGCATATCCTAGGAGTTTAAGCTTCTAATTCTTTGTAAATCTCTTCCAATAAATCAAGGAAGAAGATGGTTGTAATAACCCCAATTTTTGAGAAATTTTGAAACCCTTATGAATAGTGTTTTAGCTGATCGAGAAAACTTTTCATGCCACACTATGTAGGGGTTCTGATATGGATATTCTGAGATTTTATTAGTACTTTATATGGGATATAAGTGTATGTAAAGATCGTCAGAATCCAATTCCGAACACTTTGATTTTTCCCGGAAATCCACTAGATACGGAGAGAATTGAGTATAAGGTAACAGGATAAAAAGGATTTAAATTAAAGGATTATAAGAGAGGATCATAAAAGGAATACAATGTATTGAGAAAGGTTAAGGGAACCTAAGTAATAAGATTCCGGGTATGATCCTTCAAACGATAGACGAGAACGAAAGTTAAGCGAACCGTACAACAGATCAGCGGTCATTAGGCAAACAATTAGGAAGTTAAGCAAAGGGATTAGAGGAAGTGATGTCACCCAACCAATGAGAAGAGGACAAGGAAGGGAGGATGACATAGCAAAGTGATGCAAGCATGACATAGAAGGGAAGGAAATGTGGTGGATTGTTAACCACACAAAAACCAAGGGCAACTAGGTAATTCACTAAAGCAAACAACAAAAGTCAATCAACCAAGCAAATCATTTCATTTTCATCAAACAAAACACAAAATCCTCCATTCTTCATGAAGCTCTCGGGTGGTTTTCTTAAATTTTGAAAGTCCAAGCTCCTCCACTTGTTATTTTCCAAGGTAATTATCCTAGCTTCTCCTAGTTAAGTTACATACTTCCTATAAGTTTAAGCTTCTAATTCCAAGCCAATCTTTTTCTATAAATCATCAAAGAAGATGGTGAATAGTGTTTTCAAGAACTAAAATTTGTGTTCTTGAAGTTTTGTTTAGATTAAGCTTGGATAAGGGCTTTAAAGGTGATTCCAAGCCATCCTCTTGATTCTCCACTCTCCAAGGAAGGTATAAACTACAAACCCTAGCTTTAGTTTTGAGTAATTAGGATTGAATGTGTTTGATATAGCATATGTGAAGCATGATGCTTGATTGGTTGAAGTTTGGTTGAGTTATAAGAGATTAGTTGGTTTTGTTGCATTGTTGGAGTTGTAAATCTTGGTAATTAGTTAAAGAACCTAAGTAAAGCTTTTAGTTCATGTGAGGAATAAGTATAAATGGTAAATGTTGTGGTTTTGATTAAAAGAACTTAAGTATGATTAAAGTAAAGTTTAAGCATAAGTATGAATGGTTAAATTGAATTGGTTGGGGTTGTTATGATGTGATGAGGATGGAGGATGGTTGTATGTTGGATTTGAGGATGGTTTGTGTTGATTGTGGATAGTTTAAAAAATGGGAAATCGCGTAAACATAGCCGTCGTAACGTCCGATTTTCTTTGGACTGTTTTTGTGCATAGCATTAGGACCCGAGAACTCCCTGCTAAATTGTGACCACTGCCATGTTTAGATAGCTCATGTTACGAGCTTCGTTTTGATATGTAGTTCGTTCGATTCCGATTTACGGTTTAGGAGAAACGACCGTTTCAAGTAACGGCGTTTCGCGAACGAAACTTTTTCCCTCGCCTTACTTTGGAATGTAGGTTAAAGACCAAAAAGGGTTAATTAATGCATGAAACATTTATGGTAAGTGTTTTAGGCAGTTGGTAAGTCATTCGCGAAAGAATCGTTTTAAAACTCGTAAAGGTTAAATTATTAAAAATGATGGAGCCGAGGGTACCCGAGTGACTTAAGCGAATCAGTGAGCGCAAAACAAGCGTTAGAGTCTAAGTTAGTTAAAGTATAGAATTACGAGTGATTTTGGTTTAATTCCAACTTACTTGTTGTTTATAGGTTACCAGACTCGTCCCGAGCCATTCGTAACCCAAATCGCTCAGGCAAGTATTCTATCCGTTATACTGTTGTTGTGATGAATACACTTGTATATGCATTATCTTGCGATAGATGCATGTTGGTTATTTAGCAAATTCTTGCGATATATTGTAGCATGTGATATGGTATATATGCATGCCTGTTTCATATTCTCGAAATATATATCTGTTGGTTCAGTTGATAATACCTATGCTAGAGGATAGCGGTATCTTGCATATACCCTTAGTATAGGGACCCAAAGGTGAAAATATTTTCTAAAACCGGGAGTCGAGGATCCCGAGTAGAGTTTATATGGATATGGATATATATATATATATATATATATTTATATATATATATGGTTATAGTTTTTCCAAACTATTAATCGAATAAGGTTTATTCGATAACTTTAAACTTTATTTTATTATCGAGTATTATTTCGAATATTATTCGAAGGCGTATGACTCCTTTATATTAAATGAATATTATTTTGAATATTCATTCGAGGACTTATGACTCTTTTATATTATTTAATGAATATTATTTTGAATATTCATTCGAGGACTTATGACTCTTTTATATTATTTAATGAATATTATTTGAATATTCATTCGAGGGTTATGACTCAGTTTATTTTATTATTTCAATATGATTTGAATATTCATCGGAGGACTTATGACTCCTTTATTTTATTTAATGAATATTATTTATAATATTCATTCGAGGTATTATGACTCAGCTTATTTTATTTATTGAATATTATTTGAATATTCATTTGAGGATCTATGACTCCGATTATTTGCTGAGATATATTCTTTATTTTATTAAAGAATAAGATGTCGATAATCAAACTTATTTTCGATTATTCAAATGAAGATAATACTTTCATATAAGTATATCTTTGGTTATTTAATACTCGTTTCAAGTATAAATTTTAATACTTCTACTTCAATTATTTTTATAAAGGCTATTCTTTATGGGAATATTATTTAATTAATAATATTCAGATATTTTCTAATATTCTGGGGACTGATTTACTTCATTAAATCAGCCTTACTCCAAACACTCTTTAAAGTGTTTTCGAGTCTTCAAAATGATTTTTAAAAGTCAGAGCGGATCCCAAAACTCATTTTTATATTTAAGATCTTCCTTTTTAAAGGGGATTTAAATACTCGCTCAAAACCTGGGAAATCCGGCTCTGTGGTGTATTTACATTCGCAACAAGGTTGCAGATTTGGTAAATGAATTGATTACTTGCCCAACGTTCGGGAAGTAAGCCCCTCTCATTGAGTCGGCATAAGCGACAGGCCGAGGTACGGTCTATTATTGTGTAAGTGGCTCAGTGGGAGTCCATCAAATGCATAGGTGGCTGAGTGGCAGTCCAGCATAGGTCTTAATTATGACCAGGGTGATGACCAGTGGGGAATTCGTCCATCTACTAGTAGAAAAGGTTACTTATTGGTATCTTTGCCTGATCAGCGAGATATCGGGTTTATGCCAAAATTCTTTTCCTTTCCAAAATTCATTGGATGTTTCGAACTCTGTTCATACTTCACATAACAGAGGTTCCAGGAAATGTTTAAAGGGATATATATATGTGGATATATATATATCGGGACTAAATAAAGTATCTCATAACTTTTTCATTCAATAATATTCCAAAGATTGAATCTATTCAAATCTTGTCTTGTAGTCTCATCTATGTGATGAACTTTTGAACTGGTTATAACTTGAACGGTGGTAGTTCAAGTAGTATTGGGAAAGATATAAGTATATTGGGGTATTTGGTAACCTCATCTTTTAAACTTATATCTAGTTAATAATTGTCTTATGAATGACAAAGATTTTCAGAAAAACGTTGAGACAAGGTTAGATATATTAGATCACCTTGCAACGATATTTTTATACAGTTATACACTGGGACTTTGTGTATATTATGCATGGAAGAGGACTTCCAATATTTTGAAAAGTATATATGTATATATATATACTGAATATTTTGCGACTTCATCGCATTAAGTTATCAACTTGGTTCATTTCTTTTGACCAAGACTTTCATGAGTATTATGAGTAGGCTCATATACTATTAATCATTATACATATTATTTTGGTGGGCTTGCTGCTCACCCTTGCTTTCTTCTTTCATCACACAACAACAGATAGAAAGGATGAACAGAACCAAGCTCCCGATTCGCAAGCGATTAGGAGACGTTCCGCAGTTTTCTAGAAGCATTGATGCCGCCGTAGCTGAGGTAGGAACTACCAATAGGCTAGGCTTTCAACTTTTGATGGACCAGATTTATTTATATTTATGAATTGTAATAATGGCAAAGAAATGTAAATTTATTCAGAAAACCTTTCAAGGTGTATTGGCAGATAATTATGGAATAAAATGACTTGTGATTATTTTTGGATGTTCATCTCTGAGACTATAACGTGTGGTGTGTGTGTTTATTGTGGGGTCACAGTACAGAGTAGTTGAGTAATTATTAAGATTGGGTGTTATTAAGGGAAATGGAACTCGTGACGACCCGGATCCCCGACCCCGGATCTGGGGGTGTTACAGAAATGGTATCAGAGCCAAGCGTTATAAACCTCGGAGATGATGGGACGTTAAGATAATAAGTTCACTAAGATAATAAGAACTCTTGCCAAGTTCATAGTCGGGCTACCTAACGTAGTACTGACAGTTAAAACCCTTATGGGAACCCTTATAAATATCGTGATAGGAGTGTAGTTCGTTATCGTATATGGTAGCGGGACTCCGAACCCTGAGGTTGAGGAGCAACATCGCGATGATATTTTATTACTAATTGGAGATCGGATTGTGGATCCGATAGAGTGTCCTAATGCAGGACCGGATGATGTTGATATTGAGGATTTAGCGGTTGAGGATGTTGTCCTAGAAGGGATAGTTATTGAGGAGGATCCCATGGAGGATCCTGACAGGATTGGATAAAGGACCACTGATGAATTGATGACCATGGTTTGGTCGACTACCAGAGGTAGGATTGGCCGGTCACTACCAGAGGTTCGTTCAAGTTGTAAAGATAGTAGCCCCCTTTAACGCGGCTTACTCGTAAGACTGAGAAGTTCGAATGGACAGAGAAATGCGAGAACAGCTTTCAAGAACTGAAGCAGAGGTTGGTGATGGCCCTTATGCTGGCGTTGCCGGATGGAAAAAGAGATTTTGTGAAGTATAGTGACGCTTCGCACAAGGGCTTAGGGTGCGTGCTTATGCAGCACGGTAAGGTAATCGCGTACATGTCAAGACAATTAAGGTAATATGAAATTCGATATCCCCGCTCATGAGCTTAGGCTCGTGGCAATAGTTTTACCCTAAGGATTGGAGGCACTACTTGTATGGAGAGAAGTGCAAGAATTACCTAAGCCATAAGTGCTCTAGTACATTTTCACGTAGAAAGAGCTCAACATATGCCAGAGGAGGCAGTTAGAGCTAATCTAGAATAATGATTGAGAAATTCTTTATCATTCGGGGAAAGCCAATATGGTGGCTGATGCCCTTAGTAAATAGGAGAAACTCAAGATGATAATGCCTTTGGGAGAGTTTATAAGAGATTTTGGAAATAGTAGTGAAGGTAACCGGAGCCGGTACCGAAAAGCTGTTTGAGATTGCAATACAGCCCGAATTATTGGAAAAGATCATATTGTGCCAGAAAAAGTTATGAATGAAGGCAGAGAGCCAACAAATAGATAAGAGATTAATACCGAGAGAGATGATAAGGGAATAATGAGGTATTTCTATAGAATTTGGGTTCCGAAAGTTCAAGAGCGTAAGGATGAGAACTTAGATGAGAGCCATAGTTTGAGGAATAAGATATAAAGCAAACCCTGAACGTGATAGTCAGGGAGGTCGCCATCAAGATAGAAGGAACCCATGACATAATGGAGTGGAAAATAAGGATTTTAAATTAAAAGATGACCCCAATTATGGGGAGTAGGATGAAACATTTCATACTAAGGAAACAGAAAGTCGAGTAAGGAAAGGAGACCCGAGACGGTACTCCTATACGGCAATTCATGGACCTGTCTAGACAGAACTTAGACTATTATCCCCAACCACCACCCTGAGGAGACACTGCGGTGAGAAATTCTTTCAGGACCTTTAAATCGCTAAGCTCTCAGAGTTCCAAGGAACAAGCTGACCCAGTCGAGGCAAGAGCCTGGCTAAAGGAAACAGAGGAATCATTTGAGATTCTAAATGATTGACGAACCACAAAGGACTGTTTTTATTACTTACCCTCCTAAGAGAGAGACCACCCGCCGGTAAAAGGCCAAGGAAGGCACGAAGCAAGAGATTATAATAAACTGATTTAAGTTCAGTCAATTGTTTTCGGGAAAGTAATTCCCAAAGATAAGGAGATAGTGTAAAAGCTTTAGAGCCAGAACAAAGGCAGACGAGTATGATGAATTGTGAATTTAAGTTGTAAAAGTTGTCAAGATTCGTTCTGAAGACACGAATCCAGAATGACGGAATGTTTGGAATCAATGCTTATGTTGTGTTGGTTCATGAAATAAGGATAAGAGAAAGGAATATAACGGCAATAGAGTTTGAGGTATGATAAGGGAGTTGGGTATGAGGAAACCCTAACGACTCGTAGCAATAGAAATAGAAAAGTATGTAATCGTCAGGATGATGATGATCCACCATGAGTTAAAATTGATGGTTGAAGGCATAAGAGATACATATATTGTACCCTCTTTAAGTTGGGAGGATTCGAGGAAACCTTGAGATAGTTCGAAGGATAAATAATGAGACGCGGATAGACTGAGGAGACAAGAAAGTAAGAAAATTAAGAAAATTGGAGGAAGGAAGTGACCTTCAAGAATGGGAAATGTAAGACCGGTGGCTTGATACCCAGAACGGGAGACGCCAGGTTTGAAAGATATCCCAACATTGAGGTGACTGTTGAGATAAACAACAAAAGTAAATAAGGAATTATTAAGAAGAAGTTCACGTTGAACACGACCAATATCTTCCAGAACATCCTTGTTATCGTTACCAAATTAGGCAAGAAAAGCGGATAACCGTTGTTATCTTTTGGAGGCCATATTGATTGACCTCATTTTGAATTCAGAAGTTATTGTGAAATTAGGCATATACTATCGAGGTGGGAATGATTGAATAAGACACCCTTATCGGGGATATATGACTTGATTTATCCATGGAAGGATGCAGGTACCTTTTAAAGGTGGAATTAAGGATAGAACACTGGTAACTTAAAATGAATCCTAGGGGACTGCATAAAGGTTGGCATGTCACCCTTAATAGGGACAGTATGAGTTTTGACAGTATGATTGGGAAAGGGTTAAGGTAACAACAACCTTTAAGAATCAGTGGAGAAATTTTGCAGAAGTATATAGACAATGGTTCTACTATTAGTAAATGGTATTTTGATATGCCCTGTATTTAGGGAACACAGGAGGAACGATTGAAGGATAACCTTAGAAGTTTCCAAGGAGAAAGGTAATATTCAAAATTCTCAGGAATAAAAATGTTGATAAAAGAAATATGACGTAATTATAATGATGCCAAGTGGGGCACGTGTTAAACCACGAGAAAGGATGGATCGAACCAGTAATGGTCGAAATTGTTCAGGGCAATTAGGACTTAAGATAAAAGATGTTCTAAGTATGATTGAGAGTCAGTCGTGACAGTGATTAACCTCTAAAGACTAAGGCAATAACTTATGGAAAAATGGTGATATTTTTTTTTACTCATCAGATTTTAAGGGAAACATCTTCACTCAAGCAGTGATCGGAAATATGGTAGAAAATTTATTTGGAGATGGTTAAAGTGACATTGACTGTAAGGAACTATTAATATCAGGAAAGGCCAAAGTGGTGGCCGACACTTTAAAGGTAAGAGGATAATTATAGGCGCTCGTGCAAGAGGAATACAGTGATGATGGTTAAAGCTGTGAAGGTTGTATTATGGTTTGGAAGATTGACATTCCTTCTGATGACTGTGCAATACCCAGCCGTAATAGTAGTTGGTAAAGGTTTAATTCGTGTAATCGCCATGAGCGGGCTATCTATCTTAGAAGGTACTATCTTGAGAATAATCCAGGACCATGTTTCATAAAGGACTAAACGAACCTTTGAGTTAAGTCTTCTAGTTAAGGCATATGATTAAAAATGGTATTAACCTGCTATCGTTGCTTTGATTGAAACTCTTCTGCAATTTTATCTGCTTCATGACATGAAAGTACGTCAGAGTTTGGAGTGTTCTTCATGAATCAGAAATGGTGATTATGTTACCTCCTTAGAAGGATTTGATACGACATGTATGGACTCCGTATGGTTAGCTAATAAGATTTCATGGAAAGTGAATGATGACAGTGGGTCAGTGGTGGACCATAGCAAGGCAGCAATGATTCTGCGAGTAGTGAGCTGATTACAATCGTGAGAGTTGTATTGGAATGGGTGTTGAGATTGAGTACCACTAATCAGGTCGTGGTAGTGTATAAGTTATCATTGATAGACTAATTAAGTGGAGTATCTACCTATTAAATATTTATTCCCTCTTATGAAAAGAGAGTCGTATTACTATATGAGGAAGGTTGCAGTGCAAGCATAGAATTCAAGTAACGATGATGTCTAGAATGAGATCCCAGATTCGATTTTCGATGTCGAGGGAGTTTCAAAGGTAATTGTGTATAAGCTCGAAGAAGAGCATGGGTCCATAGAATGATGGACGGGATAGCGAAAATATTTAGGCACGTGAAATGCGATGCTATAATACTTGATGTTGATATAAATACGTATATGTTTTGTTCTCCTATGACAAACCTCTATAGTTCAGAGGTAGGTTCCAAGCCAGATATTTTGTGGCAGTATATTTTTTCATATATACAATTCTCTTCAGTTCGTTCTTTTCTCTTCTTTTCATTTCATGTAAGCTGAGAAGAACAACCCTTCCAGAAGGGGAGGTATTGCCGAATGACTATCTATCTGTGTGATAGAAGCCGAGTAGGATACCAACTATTGTTTAATTGCTTGTCAAGTACTAAAGGCTGGCCACCTTCTGTACTAACTATGCAATAGGACAAGTGTTCGTGATCATAGTGATCTCTCAACAAATTCCTTTACTTCTATTTGATTGATCAAATTTTGGAAAATAGAAACAACTGAAAAAGGAGTAATAAAATTGTGATAGTATTCGGGATGGGAACACATTCGTGATACTAAGGTTGACGTGGTTATTAAAAGGTTAAAGAACGCTAACGAGCAAAAGTATAACCAGTATAATATTAGGAACGGAAGTTGATAGCGATTACGAACTGGAAAAGAATGGGTATTGAGAAGCAAGAGCTCTAATGATTGGAAGCTATGATGAGAGTCTGTGTAATAGACTTGAAAGAATTTGGAACGATCACTTAATTCGGATTGAGTTATCTTACGACAATAGATCATATGTCATTATCGAGATGTCGCCTTATGAGATCCTTGAAGGAAGACAATGTCGATCTCCCTTATGTTAGGATGAAGTTGTAGAGCGCAAGATGCTCAGACCAGTAGTGGTCCAAAGGACCAAGGATATGATAGATCTAATCAGAGGACGTCTGGTAGTAGCCCAAGATGGTCATGATAAGTATGTTGATTTGACACGAAAGGATAAAGAGTATGAAATAGGGGACCTAGTAATGTTATAGGTATCCCTTGGAAAGGATTGATGAGGTTCGGAAAGAAAGGAAAGCTAAGTCTATAATTTGTTGGACCCTTGGATATATTAAGACGTTTGGGAAGTTAGCATATGAGCTAGCCCTAACCCAGAACATGTAGCAGGTCGTAACGTGTTTCACGTATCAATGTTAAGGAAGTGTAATTCAGATGCCAGATAAATAGAGGCATATGAGCGCATAGATATGCAACCCGACGTAACCTATATGGAGCAACCAGGAAGGGTTATAGAGTGAAAAGGGAACAAGTGCTTTGGAGAAGGGTTATCAAATTATTCAGAGTTTGATGGAAGAACCACAATGTGGGAAAATTTACTTGAGAGTTAGAAAATGTAATGCTAAGAAAGTATCCCCATTTGTTTTCTATCTGATTCCGGGACGGAATCCTTTTAAGGAGGGGAGACTGTAATAACCCCAATTTTTGAGAAATTTTGAAACCCTTATGAATAGTGTTTTAGCTGATCGAGAAAACTTTTCATGCCACACTATGTAGGGGTTCTGATATGGATATTCTGAGATTTTATTAGTACTTTATATGGGATATAAGTGTATGTAAAGATCGTCAGAATCCAATTCCGAACACTTTGATTTTTCCCGGAAATCCACTAGATACGGAGAGAATTGAGTATAAGGTAACAGGATAAAAAGGATTTAAATTAAAGGATTATAAGAGAGGATCATAAAAGGAATACAATGTATTGAGAAAGGTTAAGGGAACCTAAGTAATAAGATTCCGGGTATGATCCTTCAAACGATAGACGAGAACGAAAGTTAAGCGAACCGTACAACAGATCAGCGGTCATTAGGCAAACAATTAGGAAGTTAAGCAAAGGGATTAGAGGAAGTGATGTCACCCAACCAATGAGAAGAGGACAAGGAAGGGAGGATGACATAGCAAAGTGATGCAAGCATGACATAGAAGGGAAGGAAATGTGGTGGATTGTTAACCACACAAAAACCAAGGGCAACTAGGTAATTCACTAAAGCAAACAACAAAAGTCAATCAACCAAGCAAATCATTTCATTTTCATCAAACAAAACACAAAATCCTCCATTCTTCATGAAGCTCTCGGGTGGTTTTCTTAAATTTTGAAAGTCCAAGCTCCTCCACTTGTTATTTTCCAAGGTAATTATCCTAGCTTCTCCTAGTTAAGTTACATACTTCCTATAAGTTTAAGCTTCTAATTCCAAGCCAATCTTTTTCTATAAATCATCAAAGAAGATGGTGAATAGTGTTTTCAAGAACTAAAATTTGTGTTCTTGAAGTTTTGTTTAGATTAAGCTTGGATAAGGGCTTTAAAGGTGATTCCAAGCCATCCTCTTGATTCTCCACTCTCCAAGGAAGGTATAAACTACAAACCCTAGCTTTAGTTTTGAGTAATTAGGATTGAATGTGTTTGATATAGCATATGTGAAGCATGATGCTTGATTGGTTGAAGTTTGGTTGAGTTGTAAGAGATTAGTTGGTTTTGTTGCATTGTTGGAGTTGTAAATCTTGGTAATTAGTTAAAGAACCTAAGTAAAGCTTTTAGTTCATGTGAGGAATAAGTATAAATGGTAAATGTTGTGGTTTTGATTAAAAGAACTTAAGTATGATTAAAGTAAAGTTTAAGCATAAGTATGAATGGTTAAATTGAATTGGTTGGGGTTGTTATGATGTGATGAGGATGGAGGATGGTTGTATGTTGGATTTGAGGATGGTTTGTGTTGATTGTGGATAGTTTAAAAAATGGGAAATCGCGTAAACATAGCCGTCGTAACGTCCGATTTTCTTTGGACTGTTTTTGTGCATAGCATTAGGACCCGAGAACTCCCTGCTAAATTGTGACCACTGCCATGTTTAGATAGCTCATGTTACGAGCTTCGTTTTGATATGTAGTTCGTTCGATTCCGATTTACGGTTTAGGAGAAACGACCGTTTCAAGTAACGGCGTTTCGCGAACGAAACTTTTTCCCTCGCCTTACTTTGGAATGTAGGTTAAAGACCAAAAAGGGTTAATTAATGCATGAAACATTTATGGTAAGTGTTTTAGGCAGTTGGTAAGTCATTCGCGAAAGAATCGTTTTAAAACTCGTAAAGGTTAAATTATTAAAAATGATGGAGCCGAGGGTACCCGAGTGACTTAAGCGAATCAGTGAGCGCAAAACAAGCGTTAGAGTCTAAGTTAGTTAAAGTATAGAATTACGAGTGATTTTGGTTTAATTCCAACTTACTTGTTGTTTATAGGTTACCAGACTCGTCCCGAGCCATTCGTAACCCAAATCGCTCAGGCAAGTATTCTATCCGTTATACTGTTGTTGTGATGAATACACTTGTATATGCATTATCTTGCGATAGATGCATGTTGGTTATTTAGCAAATTCTTGCGATATATTGTAGCATGTGATATGGTATATATGCATGCCTGTTTCATATTCTCGAAATATATATCTGTTGGTTCAGTTGATAATACCTATGCTAGAGGATAGCGGTATCTTGCATATACCCTTAGTATAGGGACCCAAAGGTGAAAATATTTTCTAAAACCGGGAGTCGAGGATCCCGAGTAGAGTTTATATGGATATGGATATATATATATATATATATATATATATATTTATATATATATATGGTTATAGTTTTTCCAAACTATTAATCGAATAAGGTTTATTCGATAACTTTAAACTTTATTTTATTATCGAGTATTATTTCGAATATTATTCGAAGGCGTATGACTCCTTTATATTAAATGAATATTATTTTGAATATTCATTCGAGGACTTATGACTCTTTTATATTATTTAATGAATATTATTTTGAATATTCATTCGAGGACTTATGACTCTTTTATATTATTTAATGAATATTATTTGAATATTCATTCGAGGGTTATGACTCAGTTTATTTTATTATTTCAATATGATTTGAATATTCATCGGAGGACTTATGACTCCTTTATTTTATTTAATGAATATTATTTATAATATTCATTCGAGGTATTATGACTCAGCTTATTTTATTTATTGAATATTATTTGAATATTCATTTGAGGATCTATGACTCCGATTATTTGCTGAGATATATTCTTTATTTTATTAAAGAATAAGATGTCGATAATCAAACTTATTTTCGATTATTCAAATGAAGATAATACTTTCATATAAGTATATCTTTGGTTATTTAATACTCGTTTCAAGTATAAATTTTAATACTTCTACTTCAATTATTTTTATAAAGGCTATTCTTTATGGGAATATTATTTAATTAATAATATTCAGATATTTTCTAATATTCTGGGGACTGATTTACTTCATTAAATCAGCCTTACTCCAAACACTCTTTAAAGTGTTTTCGAGTCTTCAAAATGATTTTTAAAAGTCAGAGCGGATCCCAAAACTCATTTTTATATTTAAGATCTTCCTTTTTAAAGGGGATTTAAATACTCGCTCAAAACCTGGGAAATCCGGCTCTGTGGTGTATTTACATTCGCAACAAGGTTGCAGATTTGGTAAATGAATTGATTACTTGCCCAACGTTCGGGAAGTAAGCCCCTCTCATTGAGTCGGCATAAGCGACAGGCCGAGGTACGGTCTATTATTGTGTAAGTGGCTCAGTGGGAGTCCATCAAATGCATAGGTGGCTGAGTGGCAGTCCAGCATAGGTCTTAATTATGACCAGGGTGATGACCAGTGGGGAATTCGTCCATCTACTAGTAGAAAAGGTTACTTATTGGTATCTTTGCCTGATCAGCGAGATATCGGGTTTATGCCAAAATTCTTTTCCTTTCCAAAATTCATTGGATGTTTCGAACTCTGTTCATACTTCACATAACAGAGGTTCCAGGAAATGTTTAAAGGGATATATATATGTGGATATATATATCGGGACTAAATAAAGTACCTCATAACTTTTTCATTCAATAATATTCCAAAGATTGAATCTATTCAAATCTTGTCTTGTAGTCTCATCTATGTGATGAACTTTTGAACTGGTTATAACTTGAACGGTGGTAGTTCAAGTAGTATTGGGAAAGATATAAGTATATTGGGGTATTTGGTAACCTCATCTTTTAAACTTATATCTAGTTAATAATTGTCTTATGAATGACAAAGATTTTCAGAAAAACGTTGAGACAAGGTTAGATATATTAGATCACCTTGCAACGATATTTTTATACAGTTATACACTGGGACTTTGTGTATATTATGCATGGAAGAGGACTTCCAATATTTTGAAAAGTATATATGTATATATATATATACTGAATATTTTGCGACTTCATCGCATTAAGTTATCAACTTGGTTCATTTCTTTTGACCAAGACTTTCATGAGTATTATGAGTAGGCTCATATACTATTAATCATTATACATATTATTTTGGTGGGCTTGCTGCTCACCCTTGCTTTCTTCTTTCATCACACAACAACAGATAGAAAGGATGAACAGAACCAAGCTCCCGATTCGCAAGCGATTAGGAGACGTTCCGCAGTTTTCTAGAAGCATTGATGCCGCCGTAGCTGAGGTAGGAACTACCAATAGGCTAGGCTTTCAACTTTTGATGGACCAGATTTATTTATATTTATGAATTGTAATAATGGCAAAGAAATGTAAATTTATTCAGAAAACCTTTCAAGGTGTATTGGCAGATAATTATGGAATAAAATGACTTGTGATTATTTTTGGATGTTCATCTCTGAGACTATAACGTGTGGTGTGTGTGTTTATTGTGGGGTCACAGTACAGAGTAGTTGAGTAATTATTAAGATTGGGTGTTATTAAGGGAAATGGAACTCGTGACGACCCGGATCCCCGACCCCGGATCTGGGGGTGTTACAATGGTGAATAGTAACCTTCAAGAAATGACTTTAGTTTTCTTGATTTTTATGAAAGTTCAAGGTAGCTTAAGCATAGATCAAGGCTTCCATGGGCATTCCAAGGATCTTTCATTGATTAAAAGCCTCAAGGAAGGTATAACCCCTCCAAACCCTAACTTTAATTTGAGTATTAGGTTTAGTTTTGTTGTTATGGTTCATGAGAAGCATGATTCTTGTAGACTTAGAGTGTGGTTGGTTTTGTAATGAGTTGGAGTTGTAATTCTTGGATTATTGATTAATGAACTTAAGTATAGTTTTAATTCATGTTTGAGAATAATATAAATTGGAGAACTTGAGGTGTTGGGGCTGTTGTAGTATGGTATGGATGGATTTTGGTTGTATGAATGAATTGTGGTTGATTGGTAGTTGGTTTAGAGTAGAATAAAAATTGGTAATCGCGTAAACATAGTCGTCGTAATGTCCGATTTACTTTAGACTATTTTTGCTCTAAACATCAGGACCCGAGAACTCCCTGTTAGATTTTGACCATTGCCATGATTAGATAGTTCATGTTACGAGCTTCGTTTTGATATGTGATTCGTTTGAATCCGATGTACGGTTTAGGAGAAACGACCATTTTAAGTAACGGCATTTCGCGAACGAACTATTACCCCTCGCCTTACTTTGAAACATAGGTTAAAGACCTTAAAAGACTAATTGGAGTATGAATCATTTATGTAAAGTGTATTAGGCAGTTGTTAAGGCACTCGCGAAAGAATCGCCTTAAAACCCTTAATGGTTAATTTATTAAAAATGTTGGAGCCGAGGGTGTTGGATTTTAATCGCAGCGGAGGCATGGTAAAACACTTTTACACATATAAAATCCAAATAAAAGCATATAAATCGTGATTAAAACATATGAATCGATTACTAACCTTTAATAGCGATCCAAAAGCAATGATCGAAGATCCTTAGCAGCTGCTCCTCAAACGTGAAGCACTCCACCGGTATCCACCAAGAAAACGACGTTAAGGAGGAGGAGGAGCTGGAGATAATTAGGTTTTCTAAAAACTTTTGGGTTCTGGTTCGGGTTAGAATAAAAATAGGGTTTATAATAGTATATTTATAGGCAAAATTTTTAGCTGAAATTTTCCCATAAAAATTTATTATTATTAACCCATTTATTATTCTCATTAATAATTAAAACACCTTTTAATTATTAATCCTTTTTCTAAACACTTTAGAAATAATTCTCTCTCTTGATTTAATTTCCAAAAATTAAATTCTTAATTAATAATATTAAGAACTTTTCTTAATTAATTTATAATCAATTAAATCTCATTTAATCAATTATTAAATTTTCCAATTAATTATTTATTTCATAAATAAATAATTATCAGCCATTATTAATTAATTCCTCCACCATTAAATCATTCTCTTTTTATGGTGTGACCCTGTAGGTTCAATATTAAGCCGGTAGTAGAAATAAATAATAATAAAACTATTTTATCATTATTTATATAAATTCTCTAATTTATTAAATATGATTAATTAATTAATCATATTTATTCTACATCGTGAGGGATACTTTTCAGCATATCGCGACTATCCGGATAATACGAATTCACTGCTTAGAATACCAAGAACCTATTCAGTGAATAGTTACCGTACAATAAACTCCTTCTACCCTACAATGTCCTGATTAAATACAAGGCATGGATCTCGTGTCAAGCCTATCTAATTTAATCACTTGCTTAACATTTACTATGCTTAGTTCTATGCAAATTAGAAACTCCTTTATAATTTCATTCACTCTGGCCAGAGATTCCTGAACTAGCATAAGTGGATCAGCCTTGAACATCCGCTTCCTTCACTAGAAGGGGTAGATCCTTTATTGATCATACACTATCTTCGTGTACAAATTCCTATACCCAGTAGAGCCCTAATAATTGTCCCTGGAGACTAAGAACTAAACCAAAGCATAGTTCAGTGTACACAAGATGACTATGATGACCTCAAGTCTAAGGATACTTGTACAACTATCACTATGTGAACAACTGCTGACACATGAGTGAACTCCATCAGTTGTTCAGCTGTGCGAATCATGTTCAGTGAACTTATTCTATAATAAGCACCTACATACTAGCTATAGTGTCACCACACAAATATCTATGAGAACAGACAATTTTCAAAATGAAGCAAGCATAGTATGTACCGATCTTTGCGGATTATTAATTACCAGTTAGTAATCCTTTGACCAGGAACTATTTAAGTTTAGAGTTATCATCTTTTAGGTCTCACTATTATGATCTCATCATAATCCATAAAAACTTTACTCTAAACTATGGTATATCTTATTTAAACACTTAAATAGATAGAGCCCGTAATAAAAACAAAACAAGTCTTTTATTAATATCAATGAAATTAAAACAGATTACATAAAAGTTATTCCTAAATCCTAATACATGATTGGACTTAGGACATATTCCTTTCAGAGGGTACTCGAGCGACTTAAGGGAATCGTTGAGCGCAAAGCGAGTGTTAGAGTCTAATCGGTTAACATATAGATTCATAAGCGACTTTGGTTTAATTCCAACTTATATGTTGTTTATAGGTTACCAGACTCGTCCCAAGCCATTTGTCACCCCCAGTTACTCAGGCAAGTTTTCTACCCGTTATACTGTTGTGGTGATGTATATGTATATGCATTATCTTGTGATAAGTGCATGATTGTTATTAGAAAATTCTTGCGATATATTGGAGCATGTGATATGGTATATATGCATGCCTGTTTCGTGATCTTGATACATATATCTGTTGATTCAGTTGCATAATACCTATGCTAGAGATAAGCAGTAGTTGTGTATACCCTTAGTATAGGGGACCCAAAGGTGAACATTTTTCTAAACCGGGAGTCGATGTTCCCGAGTATAATATATATATATATATATATTGATATAGTTTTCAAAACTATTAATCGAATAAGGTTTATTCGATAACTTTATTTTATTTAATGAATATTATTTTGAATATTCATTCGAGGACTTATGACTCCGCTTTATTTACTGAATATTATTTTGAATATTCATTCGAGGACTTAAGACTCCGTTTATTTTAATTAAGGAATATTAGTTGAATATTTATTCGAGGATTTATGACTCCGTTTATTTACTAATTAATATTCTTTATTTTATTAAAGAATAATGTTTCGATAATCAAACTTATTTTCGATTATTCAAATAAAGATCATACTTTCGTATAAGTATATCTTTGGTTATTTAATATCCATTTCAAGTATGAGTTTTAAAACTTTTACTTCAATTATTTTTATAAGGATTATCCTTATGGGAATATTATTTAAATAATAATATTCAGATATTTTCTAATATATCGGGACTGATTTATTTCATTAAATCAGCATTACTCCAAACATTCTTAAAAATATTTTCGAGTCTTCAAAATGATTTTTAAAAGTTAGGGCGGATCCCAAAACTCATTCTTATATTTAAGATCCTCCTTTCGAAGGGGATTTAAATACTCGCACAAAACCTAAGGGATCGGGCTCTGTGGTGTATTTTATATTCGCAACGTGGTTGCTGTTTTGAGACAACAATTTGATTACTTGCCCAATGTTCGGGAATTAAGTCCATCTGATTGAGTCGGCATAAGCGACAGGCCGGGGTACGGTCTATGAAGGTGTAAGAGGATGGGAGACAGTCCATCCACGCGTGAGTGGCCGGGTAACGGTCTAGCGCGAGGTCCGAATGCGGCCAGGGTGATGACCGGCGAGGAATTCATCCATCTACAATAGAAAAGGTTACTTATTGGTATCTTTGCCTGATCAGCAAGATATCGGGTTTATGCCACAATTCTTTTCCTTTCCAAAAATTCATTGGATGTTACAAACTCTGTTCATACTTTACATGACAGAGGTTTTCAGGAAATGTATAAGAGATATATATGTGGATATATATCGGAGCTTAATGAAGTATCTCGTAACTTCATTTCATTCAATAATATTTCAAAGATTTAATCTATTCAAATCTTATCTTGAAGTCTTAGCTATGTGATGAACTTTTGAAATGGATTATACCTTGAACGGTGGTAGTTCAAGTAGTATTCGGAAAAGATATAAGTACATTGGAGTTTCTTGTAACTTCATCTTTTAAACTTATATCTAGTAAATGAGTATCTTATGCAAATCAAAGATTTTCAGAAAAAAAACATTGAGACAAGGTTGGATATATGAGATCACCTTGCAACGATATTTTTATAGAGTTATAAACTGGAACTCTGTGTATATTATGTATGGGAGAGGACTTCCAAGATTTTGAAAAGTATATATATATACATATATACAGAATATGTTGCGACTTGGTCGCGTTAAGATATAAAACTTGGTTCATTTCTTTTTGACCAAGACTTTCATGAGTACTATGAGAATGCTCATATATTGTTAATTATTATATATATTATTTCCGTGGGCTTGTTGCTCACCCTTGCTTTCTTCTTTTATCACACAACAACAGATAGAAAAGATGAACAGGACCAAACTTACAATTCACAAACGGTTAGGAAACGTTCCGCAGTTTCCTATAGGCGTTGATGCCGCCGTAGCTGAGGTAGGAACTACCAATAGGCTAGGTTTTCAAATTTTAATGTACCAGACTTATGTATATTTATGAATTATAATAATGGCAAAGAATATGTAAATTATTCAGAAACCCTTTTAAGGTGTAATGGCATATAACTGTGGAATAAAATGACTCGTGTTATTTTTGGATATTCATCTCTGAGACTATAACTTGTGGTGTGTGAGTTTATTGTGGGGTCACAGTACGGAGTAGTTGATTGTTTATTAAGATTGTGTGTTATTAAGGGAAATGGAACTCGTAGCAACCCGGATCCCCGACCCCGGATTTGGGGGTGTTACACACAAGTTCCATGCCTTACATTTAATCGTGACATTGCAGGGTAGAAGGAATTAATTATACGGTAACTACTCACTGAATAGGTTCTTGGTATTCTAAGCATTGAATTCGTATTATCTGGATAGTCGCGATATGCTGAGAAGTATCCCTCACGATGTAGAATAAATATCATTAATTAATTAATCATATTTAATGAATTAGAGAATTTATATAAATAATGATAAAATAGTTTTTTATTATATATTTCTACTATCGGCTTAATATTGAACCTACTGGGTCACACCATAAAAGAGAATGATTTAATGGTGGAGAAATTAATTAATAATGGCTGATAATTATTTATTTATGAAATAAATAATTAATTGGCAAATTTAATAATTGATTAAATGGGATTTAATTGATTATAAATTAATTAAGAAAAAGTTCTTAATATTATTAATTAAGAATTTAATTTTTGGAAATTAAATCAAGTGAGAGAATTATTTCTAAAGTGTTTAGAAAAAGGATTAATAATTAAAAGGTGTTTTAATTATTAGTGAGAATAATAAAGGGTTAATAATAATAATATTTTATGGGAAAATTTTCAGCTGAAAATTTTGCCTATAAATATACTATTATAAACCCTATTTTTGCCTCAACCAAAAAGATTTACAAAACCCTAATTCTCTCCATCTCCTCCTCCTTCATTACATCATTTTCTTGGTGGATACCGGTGGAGTGCTTCACACTTGAGGAGCAGCTGCTAAGGATCTCCGTTCATCATTTTTGGATCGCCATTAAAGACCTCCATCTTTCCATTAACGTAAAGCTTCTTAAGGTAAACATACTGAACTACGAATTAAATATTATTTTTCGCATGGATCCTGCGGAGGGTTTCGTTTTTTTAAGATTTAAATTTACGTTTTCGTTGCGTTTATGTGCTAAAAACCCTTCAATGGCATCAGAGTTACTTGCGAAAAGTTTTTAATTCGTTTATGTGTTTAACTGTTTTCGATATATGAGCATGTATGAGATTCGCCATGATTTGATGTTGATATAATATGCTTATATATGTATGGTTTTGAATATATGATATTCATGTGAGTTGTATAATCATAAGATGATTATGTAATCTGTATATATACTGATATATACATGATTTATGTTTGTTATAATTATGAGAATCATATTAGATACGGATTCTGAATTGGCTGCTGCAGATTTGCTGAAATCTGGGTCTGGTATCCGATTTACGAAAACGAATACCTTATTCCATAGGTAAATGAGCGGTTGAACAAAACTTATAGATAAAGCTATCAACGACTCATCTGTAAGGCGTTTGACGTTGTTTACTGCCTGTAAACAGTAATTCTTGTTATTCTGATTTGATTCTGATTTTTCTGATTTTCTTCATATTTTCTTTTTATGATTAGATCATGGATAATATGATATGTTAAGATCAGATTATGTGTTTTAACATGCTTTTATGTGTTGTATGAGCATGGTGGATGGTTATGGCCTTTCGACCTTAGTGTAATGGTTTTGGTTTTAAATATGACTTGCATGTCGTCAAACTTTGTAATCATAAATCTCGAATGTAACTCGAGTTATTCTGGTAAGTTCATTAGATTAGTTTTACTTTCAGTCATGTAATGTAATTGAAGACTCAAGAAGGCTATCCAATGGAGGTGATACAAAGAAGAAGACGAGGCATACAAGAAGTCTAAACAAAGAAGAAGACTTATGTAATAAGTAGTTATATTTATTTCCATCACCATATTAGATTGACCTTTATCTTTATCATGAGCTTGATAAAGATCACATAGGATGGGGCCATAACCAAACACATTTACTTTATTGCACTTTACATTTACTTGTTTATTTAATTTTATATATGAGATATATGCCTATGTTTACCATGCGATGATAGATTTAGGTGAACTTAATTGACATAAGGCGTTTGTTAGACAATCTAGTATAGTGAAATTGTTTCATGACCTTAATATAAATATTATGAATATGATCATGAGATTCTTGTGTTTATGAAACACGTAATTGAATATGAATTTTCAATATTGAGAGAAAGGATGATGCTGTCAACAACAGATTTCTATCTGTAAGAAAGGGTTATTAAGTGACGCCTCTTGACAATGCTCCACCCGATCTGGGAATCATCTGATTATCGATTATTGATTTGAAATATTTAATTTAAAAGGAAGAATCTCTTTATAATATGATTATGATTGTAACGTAATATAATCCCTCTAAAATTAAATAATATCAAGTAGTAATTGGCCAATGACACAACGAGCTTGTGCCGGTCAAAGCCTTCCAACATGGTAGAAAGTAGTTCTTATTTTTGAATCATTGTCCTTTCGTGCTACAGCTGAGGGCTTTGATTTTGAAATAAGAAATACTTGTCTATTACATAGAGATGTGTACATTGAATTAGAATCTAAAGGTCGTTACGTGCCACAACCGTGGGCCGTTGGAGACTGATTCAATTGTACGAAATGTTGGGTTAGACTTGACTTAGAATATTGAGTTTGTCGTGCCACAGCCGTAACTCAATTATTCAAGAGGCTAAAGTTATATTAGGGAATAACATAAGATGTAATTGATAAGAGTTGTCTGCCTATTGAACATCACATGACGTTTCGTGCCACAACCGAGGTTGTGTGATGGAATGTAGGATCCCTATTCCCACTAGCATTATGAATGCTTAATTTTCACTTAGGGGGTTGAAAAAATTAGATAAACTAGTAGGAGACACTTATGAATAAAGACCCAATTCATATAGTGTTTTGAAATGAAATTGAATATTTGCTAAGTGTTGTTATGTGTTTATCATTTACAGATTTACTATATTCGTCATGTCTTCTGCACTATCACTCCAGAGCATACTAGATGCTCACAAGTTGACTGGTCCTAATTTAGCTGTTTGTTTTCTCTGTAACAAGTTGGGGCACTGGAAGAGGAACTGCAAGGTTTACCTTGCAGAATTGAAGAAGAAGAAGGGTAGTAAGACTACCGCTTCTGATTCAGGCATGTTCATGATCGAAGTTAATATGTCACTAGGTTAAATTTCTACTTGGGTATTAGATACCGCCTGTGGTTCTCATATTTGCAATTCATTGCAAGGACTAAAGGGAAGTAGGACTCTTGAAAAAGATGAGGTGATTCTACGTATGGGCAATGGAGCAAGGGTTGCAGCCATATCTGTAGGATCATTTAGTTTACATATGCCTACGGGCAAGACTATTATTTTAAATAATTGTTATTACGTTCCCCCTATTGTGAGGAATATTTTTTCTATTCATGTGTTGGATGTGGATGGTTTTTCATTTATTATTAAGAATAATGAATGTTCTATCCTTAGAGATAATGTTCTTTTTGGACGTGGCATTTTAAATAATGGTCTATATGTATGTGACGTAGAGCATGATTTACTTCAGATTGAACAAATTAATAAAAGAAAACGAGATGATGAAAATCTGACCTATTTATGGCACTGTAGGGTAGGTCATATTAGTGAAAATAGACTGCGGACATTGCATAAGGAAGGGTTACTTGACCCCTTTGATTTTGAATCATATCCTACATGTGAGTCTTGTCTATTGGGTAAAATGACCAAATCTCCATTTAATGGACATGGAGAGAGGGCTGCAGATTTGCTAGGATTGGTACACACAGATGTATATGGACCAATGTCTACGCAAGCCATGGGTGAATTTTCGTACTTCATTACTTTCATAGATGATAGATCTAGATTCAGATATGTGTATTTGATGAAACACAAGTCTGAAGCCTTTGAAAAGTTCAAAGAATATAAGTATGAAGTAGAGAAACAAACCAAACATAGTATTATAACTCTTCGATCAGATCGAGATGGTGAATACTTGAATGGAGAGTTTCTAGATTATCTCAAAGAAAATGGTATAGTCTCCCAGTGGACTCCTCCATATACTCCACAGTTGAATGGGGTATCTGAAAGGAGAAATTGAACTTTGTTAGACATGGTTCGGTCCATAATGAGCTATGCAAATCTTCCAGTATTTACTGAATGGGGTATCTGAATATTTTGTGACTTGGTCGCGTTAAGATAACAAACTTGGTTCATTTCTTTTTGACCAAGACTTTCATGAGTACTATGAGAATGCTCATATATTGTTAATTATTATACATGTTATTTCGGTGGGCTTGTTGCTCACCCTTGCTTTCTTCTTTCATCACAAAACAACAGATAGACAAGATGAACAAGATCAAGCTCCCAATTCGTGAGCGGTTAGGAAACGTTTCTCAGTTTCCTGTAAGCGTTGATGCCGTTGTAGCTGAGGTAGGAGCTACCAGTAGGATAGGCTTTCAACTTTTGTTGTGCCAGACTTATGTATATTTATGAATTGTAATAATGGAAAAGAATATGTAAATTATTCAGAAACCCTTTTTATGGTGAAATGGTTTATAATTGTGGAATAAAATGACTTTGTGTTATTTTTGGTATTCATCTTTGAGACTATAACTTGTGGTGTGTGTGTGTATATATTGTGGGGTCACAGTACGCAGTAGTTGGTTGATTGTTAAGATTAAGTATTGATAAGGGAAATGGAACTCGTGACAACCCGAATCCCCGACCCCGGATTTGGGGGTGTTACAAAAATGGTATCAGAGCTAAGCGTTATAAACCTCAGAGATGATATGACGTTAAAATAATAAGTTCACTAAGATAATGAGAACTCTTGCCAAGTTCATAGTCGGACTACCTAATGTAGTACTGACAGTTAAAACCCTTATGGGAACCCTTATAAATATCGTGATAGAAGCATAGTTCGTTATCGTATATGGTAGCGGGACTCCGAACCCTGAGCTTGAGGAGCAACAACGCGATGCTGTTTTATTATTTGTTGGAGATCAGATTATGGATCCGATAGAGCGTCCTAACGCGAGATCGGATGATGTTCATATTGAGGATGTAGCGGTTGAGGATGTTATCCTAGAAGGGATTGTTGCTGAGAAGAATCCTGTGTAGGATCCTGACAAGAATGAATAAAGGACCACTGAGGAATTGATGACTATGGTTAGGGCGACTACCAGAGGTAGGATTGGCCGGTTACTACCGGAGGTTCATTCAAGTTTGTAAAGATAGTAGCCCCTTTAACGCTCTTACTTGTAAGACTGAGAAGTTCGAATGGACAGAGAAATACGAGAACAACTTTCAAGAACTGAAGCAAAGATTGGTGACAGCCCCTATGATGGCGTTGCCGGATGGAAAAGGAGATTTTGTGATGTGTAGTGATGCTTCGCATAAGGAATTAGGGTGCTTCTTATACAACACAACAAGGTAATCGCGTACGCGTCAAGACAGTTAAGGGAATATAAAATTCGATATCCCCACCCATGAGCTTGGGCTCGTGGCAATAGTTTTTCCCTAATGATTGGAGGCACTACTTATATGGAGAGAAGTGCAAGATTTACACAAACCATAGGAGCTATAGTACATATTTACGTAGAAAGAGCTCAACATACGCCAGAGGAGGCGGTTAGAGCTAATTAAGAATTTTGATTGGGAGATTCTTTATCATTCGGGGAAAGCCAATGTGGTGGCGGATGCCCTTAGTAAAAAGGAGAGACTCAAGATGATAATGTCTTTGGGAGAGTTTATAAGAGATTTTGAGAAAATGGAAATAGAAGTGAAGGTAATCGGAGCCGATACCGAAAAGCTGTTTGAGATTGCAATACAGCCCGAATTATTGGAAAAGAACATATTGTGCCAGAAAAAGTGATGAATGAAGGCAGAGAGCCAACAAATAGATAAGAGATTAATACTGAGAAAGATGATAAGGGAATAATGAGGTATTCCTACAGAATTTGGGTTCCAAATGTTCAAGAGCTTAAAGATGAGATCTTAGATGAAAGCTAGTTTGAGGAATAAGATTTAGAGCAAACCCTGAACGTGATAGTCAGGGAGGTCGCCATCAAGATAAAAGGAATCCATAACATAATGAAGTGGAAAATGAGGATTTAAAATATGTAGGATGACCCCGATTATGGGGAGGAGGAGGGAACGTTCAGACTAAGGAAACAGAAGTTGAGTAAGGAAAGGAGACCCAAGACGGTACTCCTATATGACAATTTATGGACCTTTCTAGACAGAACTTAGACAATTATCCCTAACCACCACCCTGAGGAAACAATGCGGTGAGAAATTCTTTCAGGACCTTTAAGTCGCTAAGATCTCAGAGTTCCAAGGAACAAGCTGACCTAGTCGAGGCAAGAGCCTGGCTAAAGGAAATATAGGAATCATTTGAGATTCTAAATGATTGACGAATCACAAAAGACTGTTTTTGTCACTTACCCTCCTAAGAGAGAGGCCACCCGCTGGTGAAAGGCCAAGGAAGGCACGAAGCAAGAGATTATAATAAACTGATTTAAGTTCAGTCAATTGTTTTCAGGAAAGTACTTCCCAAGGTTATGAAGATAGTGTAAAAGCTTTAGAGCCAGAACAAAGGCAAACGAGTATGATGAATTATGAATCTAAGTTGTAAAAGTTGTCAAGATTCATTCTGAGGACACGAATCCAGAATGACGGGATGTTTGAAATCAATGCTTAAGTTATGTTGGTTCATGAAATAATGATAAGAGAAAGGAAAATAAAATGAAACTGAAGTGGAAAGGAATATAAAGGCAATAGAGTTTGAGGAATGATAAGGGAGTTGGGTATGAGGAACCCCAAAGACTCGTAGCAATAGAAATAGAAAAGTATATAATCGTCAGGATGAGGGTGATTCACCATGAGTTAAAATTGATGGTTGAAGGCATAAGAGATACATATATTTTATCCCCTGTAAGTTGGGAGGATTCGAGGAAACCTTGAGATAGTTCGAAGGATAAATAATGAGACGCGGATAGACTGAGGAGACAAGGAAGTAAGAAATTAGGAAAATTGCATGAAGGAAGTGACCTTCAAGAATGTGAAGTGTTAGACCGGTGGCTTGATACCCAGAAAGGGAGACGCCAGGTATGAAAGATATCCCAACATTGAGATGACTGTTGAGATAAATAACAAAAGTAAACAAGGAATTATTAAGAAGAAGTTCACGTTGAACACGACCAATATCTTCCAGAACATCCCTGTTGTCATTACTAAATTAGGCAAGGAAAGAGAAAAAAAAACCGTTGTTATCTTTTGGAGGCCATATGGATTGACCTCAGTTTGAATAAGGATGCTATTGTGAAATTAAGTATAGACTATCGAAGTGAGAATGGTTGAATAAGGTAATCTATCAAGTATATATGACTTGATTTATCCATGGAAGAGTGTAAGTATCTTTTAAAGGTGGAATTAAGGATAAAACCCTGATAACTTGAAATGAATCCTAGGGGAATGCATAAAGGTTGGCATTTCACCCTTAATAGGGACAACATGAGTTTTGACAATATGAATTGGAAAGGATTAAGGTAACAACAACCTTTAAGGATCAGTGGAGAAATTTTTCAGAAGTATATAGACAATGATTCTGGTATTAGTAAATGGTATCTTGATATGCCCTGTGCCTAGGGTGTACCTGATGAAGGATTTAAGGATAACCTTAGAGGTTTTACAAGGAGAAAGGTAATATTCAAAGTTCTCAAGAATAGAAATTTTGATGAAGGAAATATGACGTAATTATAATAATGCCAGGTGGGCACGTGTTGAACCATAAGAAAGTATAGATCGATCCAATGAGGGTCGAGATTGGTGAAAACAAGAAGGACCCAAGATAAGAGACGTCCTAAGTATGATCGAGAGTCAGTCATGGAAATGTTCATATCTAAAGACTAAGGCAATGACTTATGGAAAAATGGTGATTTTTTTTCTCACCAGGACTTAAGAGAAGCATTTTCACATAAGCAATGATTGAAATGAGGTAGAAAGTTTAGTTGGAGGTGGTTAAAATGACATTGATTGTAAAAAAATTTTACTATCTGGAAAGGCCAAAGAGGTGGCCAACACTTTAAGTGTAAGAGGACAATTATCGGCGCTCGTGCCAGAGGAATACAGTGATAATGGTTAATTCCGTGAAGGTTGTATTATGGTGTGAAAGATTGACATTCCTTCTGAGGACTGTGCGGTACTCAACCGTAATAGTAGTTTGGTAAAGATTTAATTCATATAATCACCGTGAGCGGGCTTTCTATCTTAGAAGGTCCTATCTTGAGATAAGCCAGGAGCATGTTACGAAAGGACTAAATGAACCTTTGAGCTTCATGTCTCCCAGTAAAGAAATATGGTTAATAATGGTATTAGCCTGCTATCGTTGCTTTGATTGAAACTCTTCTGCAATTTTATCTGCTTTATGTCATGTATGTACGTCAGGATCAGGAATGTTCTTCACGAATCATGAATGGTGATTATGTTACCTCCTTAGAAGGATTCAATATGATATTAATGGACTCTGTATGGTTAGCTATTAAAACTTTATGGAAAACGAATGACTACAGTAGGTCAACGGTGGGACATAGTAATGTAGGAATGATTCTGCGAGTAATGAGCCGATTACTTACAACCGTGAGAGTTGTATTGGAATGGATGTTGAGAGTGAGTACCACTAATCGGGTCGTGGTGGTGTATAAGTTATCATTGATAGGCTAATTAAGTCGATTATCTACCTATTGAATACTTATTCCTTCTTATCAATAGAGAGTCGTATTACTATACGAGGAAGGTTGTGATGCAAGCATAGAATTCTAATAACGACGACGTCTAGAATGAAATCCCAGATTCAATTTTCGATGTCGAGGGAGTTTCAAAGGTGATTGTTTATAAGCTCGAGCAAGAGCATGGGTCCATAGAATGATGAACGGAATAGTAAATATTCAGACACGTGAAATATGATGCTATAATACTTGATGGTGATATATATACGTATATATTTTGTTCTCCTATGACAAACCTCTATAGTTCAGAGGTAGATTCCAAGCCAGATTTTTTGTGGCAGTATATTATATATATATACAATTCTCTTCAATTCGTTCTTTTCTCTCCTTTTCATTTCATATATGCTGAGAAGAACAAACCTTCCAGAAGGGGAGGTATTGCCGAATGACTATCTATCTGTGTGATAGATGCCTAGTAGGATACCATCTATTGTTCAATTTCTTGTCAAGTACTAAAGGCTGGCCACCTTCTGTACTAACTATGCAATGTAACAAGTGTTCATGATCATAGTGATCTCTCAATAAATTCTTTTACTTCTATATGAAGGACCAAGCTTTCGAAGATGGAGGCAGCTAGAGATGAAGTGGTACCAAGTAGGTGGTATTCCGATTCTAACGCGTTCGTGATACTAAGGTTGACGCGATTATTAAAAGGTTATAGAACGCTAATGAGCAAAAGTGTAATCAGTATAAAATTTGGTACGGAAGATAGTAACGATTATAAACTGGAAAAGAGTGGGTATTGAGAAGCAAAAGCTGTAGATCTAGATGAGATAATGAGAGTCTGTATAATAGACTTGAAAGAAATTTGGAATGATCACCTAACACGGATTGAGTTTTCTTACGATAATCGATCGTATGTCAGTATCTAGGTATCGCCTTATGAGATCCTTGAGGGAAGACAATGTCGATCTCCCTTATGTTAAGATGAAGTTGTAGAGCGCAAGATGCTCAGACCCGCAGTAGTCCAAAGGACCAAGGATATAATAGATCTAATCAGAGGACGGCTGGTAGTAGCCCAAGATTGACATAAGAAGTATGTTGATTTGACACGAAAGGGCAAAGAATAGGAAGTAGGGGACCTAGTGCTATTATAGGTATTCCCTTGGAAAGGATGGATGTGGTTCGGAAAGAAAGGAAAGCTAAGCCCACGAATTGTTGGACCCTTGGATATATTAAGTCGTATTGGGAAGTTAACATATGAGCTAGCCTTACCCCGAACCTTAGCAAGTTCATAGCGTGTTCCATGTATCAATATTAAGGAAGTATAATCCGGATGCTAGACAAATAGGGGCATATGAGCGCATAGACATGCAACCAGACGTAACCTATATGGAGCAACCAGGAAGGGTTATAGATCAAAAATGGACAAGTGCTTAGAAGAAGGGTTATCATGCTAGTCAGGGTTTGTGGCATAACCACAATATGGGAAAATTGACTTGAGAGTTAAAAAGTGCAATGCTAAGAAAGTATCCCTATTCATTTTCTATCTGATTCCGGGACATAATCCTTTTAAGGAGGGGAGACTGTAATAACCCCAAAAATTTTGGACTTTTTGTAAACCTTATGAATAGTGATTTTGCTGATTATGCTGAATAAGAAAACTTTTCATGCCACACAATGTAGCAGTTTTTTTATTGATATTCTGAGGTCTTATTAGTACTCTATATGGTATATAAGTGTATGTAAAGATCGTCAGAATCCAAATCTGAACACTTTGATTTTTACCGAAAATCCACCAGATACCGAAAGAATTGAGTATAAGGTAACATGATAAAAAGGATTTAAATTCAAGGATTTTTAGAGAGGATCATAAAAGGAATATAAAATATTGAGAAAGTTTTAGGGGAACCTAAGTAATAAGATCCCAGGTATGATCCCTTAAACGATAAACGAGAATGAAAGTTAAGCGAACCGTATAACAGATAAGCGGTCATTAGCCATGTAATTAGGGGTTAATCAAAGAGGTTAGTGGATGATGATGTCATCACACCAACAAGAAGAAGACGAGTGTAAGAGGATGACATGAGAAAGATGACGTAGGCATGGTGACATAAGCATGACAAATGGAGGGATTGGTTGGTTGACTGTGAGCCACACAATTTTTACCATGGTAACAATCTAATTAACAACAAAAGGAAGTAACCAAGCTAAACACCACACAAATCATTTAATCAAACTAGAAACATTTTTACTTCACTTTCTCTTCCCTTGCTCTCGGCCAAAACCAGAACAGCAACTTAAAACTACCATATCTCCTTCAATACTCACTCAAATGTTATGTTCTATAGCTCGTTGGAAAGGTATTGAGATGGCCTACAACTCTTGTTCACAAGTCTCGTCCAAATAAGCAGGTAAGACCCTCATTTTTACAGTTCTTTAAATCGGACTTTTAGAAACTTCAAAATCTAACTTTGTGTTCTTGATTTCTTTGGAAAGATCAAGCTTGTAGGAGGTTTGATTAAGGCTCCCTAAGTCTTCCTAGAAAATTAACACCTACCAAGGAAGGTATCAACTTCAAACCCTAGCTTTGATTTTATGATTCCATTAAGTTTTATTGAAGCATTGTTAGTATTAAGGCTTGATCTTTGATTATAAGTAGTTTTGGTGGATTTGTATTGGTTTGGAATATTGGGTCTTTGATTGGTTGGATAAATTGGTAAAACATGGAGTTGGGGACTGAGTTTGTAGTATGATGGTTGAATATTGTTGTATTGGTGGTTGTGAGTGAATTGATGATAATTTAGAGTGTTAATTAAATTGGAAATCGCGTAAACATAAACGTCATAATGCCCGATTTTCCTTAACTGTTCTGTTCTTAACTTTAGGACCCGTGACTCACCGAAAGATTCTAACTTTTGTCATGTTTAGATAGTTCATGTTACGAGCTTCATTTTGATATGTACTTTGCTCGAATCCGATGCACGGTTTAGGAGAAACGACCGTTTTAAGTAACGACATTTCGCGAACAAACAATTACCCCTCGCCTTACTTTGAAACCTTGGTTAAGGCCCATAAATGACTAATTGGAGTATGAAACAATTATGTAAAGTGGATTAGGCAGTTGGTAGGGTACTCGCGAAAGAATCGCCTTAAAATTCTTAATGGTTAATTTATTAAAAATGGTGGAGCCGAGAGTACTCGAACAACTTATATGATTCGTTAGGCGTAGAAGTGACCATAAGCGAATGTTAGGGTTCAATTGGTTAAAGTCTAGTTTCTTAAGCGACCGGGGTTTAATTCCGACTTATGTTGTTGTTCATAGGTTATCGGACCCACTCTAAGCTTATATAACACCCCCAAATCCGGGGTCGGGGATCCGGGTTGTCACGAGTTCCATTTCCCTTAATAATACTTAATCTTAATAATCAACCAACTACTGCGTACTGTGACTCCACAATATACACACACACCACAAGTTATAGTCTCAAAGATGAATACCAAACAATAACACAAGTCATTTTATTCCACAATTATATGTCATTACACCTCAAAAGGGTTTCTGAATAAATTTACATATTCTTTGCCATTATTACAATTCATAAATATACATAAGTCTGGTACATCAAAAGTTTAGACCCTACCTCAGCTACAACGGCATCAACGCCTACAGGAAACTGCAGAACGTTTCCTATCCGCTCGCGAATTGGGAGCTTGATCATGTTCATCTTATCTATCTGCTGTTATGTGATAAAAGAAGAAAGCAAGGGTGAGCAACAAGCCCACCGAAATAATATGTATTATAATTAACAATATATGAGCATTCTCATAGTACTCATGGAAGTCTTGGTCAAGAAGAAATGAACCAGGTTTGTTATTTTAATGCGACGAAGTCATAAAATATTCAGTATACATATATACTTCTCAAATCTTTGAAATCCTCTGACATGTATAATATACACAGAGTTCCAGTTTATAACTGTATAAAATATCGTTGCAAGGTGATCTCATATATCTAACCTTGTCTCAACGTTTTTCTAAAAATCTTTGTCATGCATAAGATAATCATTTACTAGATATAAGTTGAAAAGATGAAGTTACAAGATACTCCCATATACTTATATCTTTTCCGAATACTACTTGAACTACCACCGTTCAAGTTATAATTAGTTTCAAAAGTTCGTCACACAGATGAGACTACAAGATAAGACTTGAATAGATTCAATCTTTGAAATATTATTGAATGAAATGAAGTTACGAGATACTTCATTAAGTCCCGATATATATATATATCCATATATATCTCTCACACATTTCCTGAAAACCTCTGTTATGTAAAGTATGAACAGAGTTGTAATATCCAATGAATTTCGAAAGAAAAGAATTTTGGCATAAACCCGATATCTTGCTGATCGGGCAAAGATACCAATAAGTAACCTTTTCTACTGTAGATGGATGAATTCCTCGCCGGTCATCACCCTGGCCGCATTAGGACCTCGCGCTAGACCGTTACCCGGCCACTCACGCGTGGATGGACTGTCACCCAGCCTCTTACACCTTCATAGACCGTACCCCGGCCTGTCGCTTATGCCGTCTCAATTAGATGGAGTTACTTCCCGAACGTTGGGAAAGTAATCAAATTGTTTCCTCAAAACAGCAACCTCGTTGCGAATATAAAATACACCACAGAGCCGGATCCCTAAGATTTTTGAGCGAATATTCAAGTCTCCTTCGAAAGGAAGATCTTAAATCTGAAAACGAGTTTTGGGATCCGCTCTAACTTTTAAAATCATTTTGAAGACTCGAAAACATTTTTAAGAATGTTTGGAGTAATGCTGTTTTAATGAAATAAATCAGTCCTGATATATTAGAAACTATCTGAATATTATTATTTAAATAATATTACCATAAGGATAATCCTTATAAAAATAATTGAAGTAAAAGTTTTAAAACTTATACTTGAAATGAATAATAAATAACCAAAGATATACTTATACAAAAGTACGATCTTTATTTGAATAATCGAAAATAAGTTTGATTATCGAAACATTATTCTTTAATAAAATAAATAATATTATTTAATAAATAAGCGGAATCATAAGTCTTCAAATGAATATTAAAAATAATATTCATTAAATAAAATAAACGGAGTTTTAAGTCCTCGAATGAATATTCAAAATAATATTCATTAAATAAATTAAGCGGAGTCATAAGTCCTCGAATGAATATTCAAAATAATATTCATTAAATAAAATAAAGTTATCGAATAACCCTTATTCGATTAATAGTTTTGAAAACTATATCAATATATATATATATTATACTCGGGAACATCGACTCCCGATTTAGAAAAATGTTCACCTTTGGGTCCCCTATACTAAGGATATACGCAACTACTGCTTATCTCTAACATAGGTATTATGCAACTTATAAGCAATTGAATCAACAATTAAATATCTAGATTACGAAACAGACATACATATATACCATATCACATGCTCCAATATATCGCAAGATTTGCTAATAACAATCATGCACTTATCACAAGATAATGCATATACATATATTTACATCACCACAATAGTATAACGGGTAGAAAACTTGCCTGAGTGCTCCCGGATAGACTTAAGCTTAGAGTGGGTCCGATAACCTATGAACAACAACATAAGTCAGAATTAAACCCCGGTCGCTTAAGAAATTAGACTTTAACCAATTGAACCCTAACGTTCGCTTTTGCGCTTAACGATTCACTTAAGTCGCTCGAGTACCCTCGGCTCCACCATTTTTAATAAATGAACCATTAAGAATTTTAAGGCGATTCTTTCGCGAGTACCCTACCAACTGCCTAATCCACTTTACATAAATGTGTCATACTCCAATTAGTCATTTAAAGGCCATAACCAAGGTTTCAAAGTAAGGCGAGGGGTAATGGTTCGGTCGCGAAACACCGTTACTTAAAACGGTCGTTTCTCCTAAACCGTACATCGGATTCAAACGAACCACATATCAAAACAAAGCTCGTAACATGAACTATCTAATCATAGTAATGGTCAAAACCTAACAGTGAGTTCATGGGTCCTGACGTTAAGAACAAAAACAGTCTAAAGTAAATCGGGCATTATGACGACTATGTTTACGCGATTTCCGAATTTTATCCTACTCCAAATCAATCCACAATCAAACACAATTCAACCATACAACCAAACTCCATCCATAAATTACTAAAACAGTCCCAACACCTCAAGTTCTCCAATTTATATTATTCTCAAACATGAACTAAAACTATTCTTAAGTTTATTAACTAATAACCAAGATTTACAACTCCAAAAACATCACAAAACCAACTAATCTCTACATATTGAATCACCATGCTTCTCATGAACTATCCTACTCATAATAAGCTCTTATATTTCAATAACAATGCTAGGTAAATAGATTATACCTTCCTTGGTGAGTAAGAGTAACTAAGGAGCTTGGAATCACCCTTGAAAGTCCTTACCAAAGCTTAATCTAACCAAAATCACAAGATCAAACAATCTAAATTTCTTGAAAACACTATTCACTCTCTTCTTAAATGATTTATTGAAAGAAATTGTGAAGGAATTTGGAGCTGAAACACCTAGGATAGCCATAACTAATCATAAGGAACCTTGGATAATTACCTTACAATTTAACAATGGTTGGATCTTGGATTTTGAAATTTTTCCTCTTTAAAAAATAAGAAAAGCCGAGAGCTTCTCTTGAATAATGAGAGTCAACTTTGTTTTTGTGTTTTTTGATTTGTTTGGCTTGGTTGATCCACTTTTGTTTTGATTTATTACCTTTTAACCATGGTGATTTTTGTGTGGATTATAATCAACCAACCTTCCTTCCTTTTTGGTCATGCTTAGGTCATCATTCTTATGTCATCTTCCCATGCTTGTCCTCTTCTTATTGGTTTGATGACATCATCCTCACTAACCTCTTTGATTAGCTCCTAATTACTTGGCTAATGACCGCTGATCTGTTATACGGTTCGCTTAACTTTCGTTTTCATTTATCGTTTGAGGGATCATACCCGGGATCTTATTACTTGGATTCCCTTAACCTTTCTCAATACATTATATTCCTTTTATGATCCTCTCTTATAATCCTTGAATTTAAATCCTTTTTATCATGTTCCCTTATACTCAATTCTTTCGGTATCTGGTGGATTTTCGGGAAAAATCAAAGTGTTCGAATTTGGATTCTGACGATCTTTACATACACTTATATCCCATATAAAGTACTAATAAGATCTCAGAATAACAATAGAAGAACACCTACATAGTGTGGCATGGAAAGTTTTCTTATTCAGCATAATCAGTAAAACACTATTCATAAGGGTTACTAAAAGTTCAAAAATTTTGAGGTTATTACAGCTTAAGTCTATCCGGGAACACTCAGGCAAGTTTTCTACCCGTTATACTGTTGTTGTGATGTAAATATATGTATATGCATTATCTTGTGATAAGTGCATGATTGTTATTAGCAATTTTTGCGATATATTGGAGCATGTTGATATGGTATATATGCATGTCTGTTTCGTAATCTTGATATCTAATTGTTGATTCAAATGCTTATAAGTTGCATAATACCTATGCTAGAGATAAGCAGTAGTTGCGTATACCCTTAGTATAGGGGACCCAAAGGTGAACATTTTCTAAACTGGGAGTCGATGTTCCCGAGTATAATATATATATATATATATATATATATTAATATATTAATATATATTGATATAGTTTTCAAAACCATTAATCGAATAAGGTTTATTCGATAACTTTATTTTATTTAATGAATATTATTTTGAATATTCATTCGAGGACTTATGACTCCGCTTACTTTATTTAATGAATATTATTTTTGAATATTCATTTGAGGACTTATGACTCCGTTTATTTTATTTAATGAATATTATTTTGAATATTCATTCGAGGACTTATGACTCCGCTTATTTTGTTAAATAATATTCTTTATTTTATTAAAGAATAATGTTTCGATAATCAAACTTATTTTCGATTATTCAAATAAAGATCGTACTTTCGTATAAGTATATCTTTGGTTATTTATTATTCATTTCAAGTATGAGTTTTAAACTTCTACTTCAATTATTTCTATAGAGATTATCCTTTATGGGAATATTATTTAAATAATAATATTCAGATATTTTCTAATATATCAACACTGATTTATTTCATTAAATCAGCATTACTCCAAACATTCTTAAAAATGTTTTCGAGTCTTCAAAATGATTTTTAAAGGATAGAGCGGATCCCAAAACACGTTTTCAAATTTAAGATCTTCCTTTTTGAAGGGGACTTGAATACTCGCTCAAAAATCTAAGGGATTCGGCTCTGTGGTGTATTTTATATTTGCAACGAGGTTGCTGTTTTGATAAATGAATTGATTACTCACCCAACGTTCGGGAAGTAAGTCCATCTATTTGAGTCGGCATAAGCAACATGGGCTCAGTGGGCGTCCATGAAAATGTAAATGGCTTAGTGGGAGTCCATCAATGCGTAAGTGGCTGAGTGGCAGTCCAACATAGGTCCTAATGCGGCCAGGGTGATGACCAGTGGGGAATTCGTCCATCTACTAGTAGAAAAGGTTGCTTATTGGTATCTCTGCCTGATCAACAAGATATCAGGGTCATGCCAAGGTTTTCTCCTTTTCAAATTTATTGAATATTGCAACTCTGTTTATAATTTTCATAACAGAGGTTTTCAAGGAGTGTATGAAATGTATATATATATATATAGGTGTATATATATATCAGGACTTAATGAAGTATCTCGTAACTTCATTTCTTTCAAATGATATTTCAAAGATTGAATCTATTCAAGTCTTATCTTGTATTCTCATCAGTGTGATGAACTTTTGAAACTGATTATAACTTGAACGGTGGTAGTTCAAGTAGTATTTGGAAAAGATATAAGTATATTGGAGTATCTTGTAACTTCATCTTTTAAACTTATATCTAGTAAATGATTATCTTATACATGTCAAAGATTTTCAGAAAAACATTGAGATAAGGTTAGATAAATGAGATCACCTTGCAACGATATTTTTATACAGTTATAAACTGGAACTTTGTGTATATTATACATGTCAAAGGATTTTAAAGATTGTGAAAAGTATATATGTATATATATTGAATATTTTGCGTTTGGTCGCGTTAAGATAAAAAAATTGGTTCATTTCTTTTTGACCAAGACTTTCATGAGTACTATGAGAATTCTCCTATATTGTTAATTATTATACATATTATTTCGGTGGGCTTGTTGCTCACCCTTGCTTTCTTTTTTCATCATACAACAACAGATAGAGAAGATGAACAGGATCAAGCTCCCAATTCGTGAGCGGTTAGGAAACGTTCCACAGTTTCCTGTAGGCGTTGATGCCGTTGTAGCTGAGGTAGGAGCTACCAGTAGGCTTGGCTTTCAACTTTTGTTGTGCCAGACTTATGTATATTTATGAATTGTAATAATGGCAAAAAATTTGTAAATTATTCAGAAACCCTTTTTATGGTGAAATGGTTTATAATTGTGGAATAAAATGACTTGTGTTATTTTTGGTATTCATCTCTGAGACTATAACTTGTGATGTGTGTGTGTGTGTGTATTGTGGGGTCACAGTAAGCAGAAGTTGGTTGACTGTTAAGATTAAGTATTGATAAGGGAAATGGAACTCGTGACAACCCGAATCCCCGACCCCGGATTTGGGGGTGTTACAAAAACTCCAAAAGAGGTCTCATACCGATGAGCCATGTAGTGTCCCTTTCCGAAAAAATGTCTCCTAAGACACCTGAGGAAAGAGAGCGTATGAGTAAGATTCCTTATGCTTCAGCAATAGGATCTATTATAACGACTCGTGTGTTTTTAAATTATTTAAATATGTGATTATTACGGAATTATTAAATAAAATATGTGTATTGGTTTTGACCACTCTGTGTTGGTTGATTATTATATAGGTGTAATTTATAATATACCAGGTTGTTCGTGTGGTTAATTATGGAGTCATATTGGATTGTTTTCATTTTCAAAAGTGGATTTGGTGCAAATTTATTTGCATAAATATTGGGAATGTTTCAAAAAAAAATTATTTTTATGATTTTATAATTACAATAATTATTTTTAGGATTTCATAAAATTAATAAATCATTTTATTAATTATTTACCTTTAAATGATTTTCTGAATGCTTTTATTTGTAAAATCCATATTTAATTCTAAAATTCTTCAAAAATTATGAAACTCATATTTATTTAAGTTTGGAATATTCCGAGAATTTTAAAGTTATTTTGGAAATTTTCGGGATTAATTTCACACGCTCGTTGTTTCGCTTCATTGATAAAAGCGGATATAAAGTGCATTTTAAAATTTTAAAATTTATGTTTTATTAACTTCGTGATATTTGTAATATTTTAAGATTGTTTTCCTGATTTTCTGAATCGGTTTTAAGTACACCTCGGTTCGTTGAATGAGAAATACGGGTATAAATTGCGTTTCATAAATTAATACTCGCTCAAAAATCTAAGGGATCCGGCTCTGTGGTGTATTTTATATTCGCAACGAGGTTGCTGTTTTGATAAATGAATTGATTACTTACCCAACGTTCGGGAAGTAAGTCCATCTATTTGAGTCGGCATAAGCAACATGGGCTCAGTGGGTGTCCATGAAAGTGTAAGTGGCTTAGTGGGAGTCCATCAATGCGTAAGTGGCTGAGTGGCAGTCCAGCATAGGTCCTAATGCGGCCAGGGTGATGACCAGTGGGGAATTCGTCCCTCTACTAGTAGAAAAGGTTACTTATTGATATCTTTGCCTGATCAGCAAGATATCAGGGTCATGCCAAGGTTTTCTCCTTTCCAAATCCATTGGATATTGCAACTCTCTTTATAATTTTCAGAACAGAGGTTTTCAAGGAGTGTATGAAATATATATATATAGGTGTATATATATATCAGGACTTAATGAAGTATCTCGTAACTTCATTTCTTTCAAATGATATTTCAAAGATTGAATCTATTCAAGTCTTATCTTGTATTCTCATCAGTGTGATGAACTTTTGAAACTGATTATAACTTGAACGGTGGTAGTTCAAGTCGTATTTGGAAAAGATATAAGTATATTGGAGTATCTTGTAACTTCATCTTTTAAACTTATATCTAGTAAATGATTATCTTATGCATGTCAAAGATTTTCAGAAAAACGTTGAGACAAGGTTAGATATATGAGATCACCTTGCAACGATATTTTTATACAGTTATAAACTGGAACTTTGTGTATATTATACATGTCAGAGGATTTCAAAGATTGTGAAAAACATATATGTATATATATACTGAATATTTTGCGACTTGGTCGCGTTAAGATAAAAAACTTGGTTCATTTCTTTTTGACCAAGACTTTCATGAGTACTATGAGAATTCTCATATATTGTTAATTATTATACATATTATTTCGGTGGGCTTGCTGCTCACCCTTGCTTTCTTCTTTCATCATACAACAACAGATAGAGAAGATGAACATGATCAAGCTCCCAATTCGTGAGCGGTTAAGAAACATTCCGCAGTTTCCTGTAGGCGTTGATGTCGTTGAAGCTGAGGTAGGAGCTACCAGTAGGCTAGGCTTTCAACTTTTGTTGTGCGAGACTTATGTATATTTATGAATTGTAATAATGGCAAAGAATATGTAAATTATTCAGAAACCCTTTTTATGGTGAAATGGTTTATAATTGTGGAATAAAATGACTTGTGTTATTTTTGGTATTCATCTCTGAGACTATAACTTGTGATGTGTGTGTGTATATTGTGGGGTCACAGTAAGCAGTAGTTGGTTGACTGTTAAGATTACGTATTGATAAGGGAAATGGAACTCGTGACAACCGGAATCCCCGACCCCGGATTTGGGGGTGTTATAAAAACTCCAAAAGAGGTCTCATACCGATGAGCCATGGAGTGTCCCTTTCCGAAAAAATGTCTCCTAAGACACCTGAGGAAAGAAAGCGTATGAGTAAGATTCCTTATGCTTCAGCAATAGGATCTATTATAACGACTCGTGTGTTTTTGAATTATTTAAATATGTGATTATTGCAGAATTATTAAATAAAATATGTGTATTGGTTTTGACAACTCTGTGTTGGTTGATTATTATATAGGTGTAATTTATAATATACCAGGTTGTTCGTGTGATTAATTATGGAGTCGTATTGGATTGTTTTCATTTTCAAAAGTCGATTTGGTGCAAATTTATTTGCATAAATATTGCGAATGTTTCAAAAAAAAATTATTTTTATGATTTTATAATTACAATAATTATTTTTAGGATTTCATAAAATTAAGAAATCAATATTTTATTAATTATTTATCTTTAAATGATTTTCTGAATGCTTTTATTTGTAAAATCCATATTTATTTAAGTTTGGAATATTCCGAGAATTTTAAAGTTATTTTGGAAATTTTCGGGATTAATTTCACGCGCTCGTTGTTTCGCTTCATTGATAAAAGCGGATATAAAGTGCATTTTAAAAATCATTTTAAAATTTCAAAATTTATGTTTTATTAACTTCGGGATATTTGTAATATTTTAAGATTATTTTCCTGATTTTCTGAATCTGTTTTAAGTACACCTCGGTTCGTTAAATGAGAAATACGGGTATAAATTGCGTTTCAGAAATTATTTTAAAATTATGAAATTTATGTTTTTATAAACTCCGGGATACTTTTGATATTTTAAAAATATTTTCGTAATTTTTGGGGGCTGTTTTATTCGCACCTCGTTTCGTTAATTTCGAATTTCGGGGCAAAAAGAGACCTTTAAATCTTCGTAATTATTGCAAAAATTACGTGTCTATTTATTTGACACGTGTCCTGAATCACAGGTACGTGGCAGCTGTTGGTAATTAAAAAGAAAACAAAGACACAAATAACCACCCCTGTACCCCTTTCTCCCCATTTTCTCTCGACTTAATCAGAAATCGTAAGGAGGGGGGATTAATCTGTGTCTCAATTCCATCTTTTCCTTTCCTCCCCGTTTTACTGCGTTTTGCCGCCCTTTGCCCGCTGTTACTCCGGATTCCGGCCGCCGCCGTGTTTTCCCGGTGAACTGTGGTGGTAATTGCTGGTTTTGGTTTCGTTTCTGTTAATGAACTATACTATTACATAAATATACATGTTATATGTATGTTTCAGTGGTTTAATTCCCGAGTCTCCTTGGTCGCTGCCTCCCCTCACCGGAAACGGCGAGGGTAGTGGCGCGTGGCTGCGAGTCGCTATATGCTATTCTTGTTGCCTTGGTTTTTTCTGTGCTTTGATGGCTGTGTGGTTCCATTCCCTGCATAATTCTGATTATTGCTTCGGTATTGTCAATTTGAAATATGGCTGTGTTGCTGTGGTTAACTCGAACTCTTATTTTGGGTTGTTCGAATTATTTTGAGATTCTTGTGAATAAAATTCGAAGAAACCTTCTTGATTATTCGAATTTTCTTTGAAATTATTTTTGATTGCCCGTAAAAATTAATAGGTGGAAATTTGTGATGGAAACCCGACAAACACGGGCACCCGCGAATTTTCGCCGCCGTCGGCGATGAGCCTCGGTGAGCCGATGGTGGACTGTGATGACATGATTCTGAGTCCTAATTTTTCAAATTAATAAATAAAATCGGTTATAAAATTTATTTTAAAGCGAAAAGTAGGATATGATTATTGGAGTTGTGCTAGTGTGGGGATGACTGATTGGATTGATTGTAATTTATTGTTGTTGTGGATTTGGGTTGAGGCGTCGAAGTGTTTCGACGGGTTAGTCCGATAAATAAAGGAGGTGCTGCCCAATTTCCGAGAAATCGAACTACGGAAATACGGGAGCGTATCCAGTAATTTTCGGGCTGTCGAACGAGTATATATATATATGTTGTATACAAAATTTGATTGTATGTGGTGGCAAACCGTTCTGCCAAAAAGTAATAACCCTAATTTTTGTTAAATGACGAGTATACGTATTTTCTGAAAACGAACACTGAACTGGTTTCTCGAGAACGTGAACCCTGATTGTGGAATGTGTTATTGTATTGCACTAATGTATATAATTACGAGTCGGGTTTGAGTATTATTGAGTAGAATTGGTGTTGAGGATATGTCAAGCATACCTAGACGTCTAACGTAGGGTATTTCGACCCTGTAGATTATAGTCGGGAACCTGAAAGTGGACGATGGACTAAAGATAACCTAGTGGTCAGTCGACGAGCTCCGTAGAGTTCCAACAGGAAGACCCGAGTGTCGAAATCGAATCCAATGGGATCTAGTGATTGGACGTTAGAGCCTGAGCAGCAAAGTCGGCTCGAAGTTGATCAGTAATAGTTGTAAAGCCTTGTAAGGCAAGTATTTCTGAACTTTTCTTCAAGATATATTACCAATGTTTTCGAACTGTTTTATAACATGTCGCTATTATTCAAAATAACTCTTGTTTACATTGCAAGTGCATTAAATTATTTACCCTTGAATCCCTGATTTTTCTTGATCTTGAGCCGTAAGCCTTGTTCTTTGTAAACCATCCTTTGTTGATCCTCAGACACCAAACCACACAAATATGATACTATTTCCCAAATGTTTAACTAGCACCAAGCACCAGAAGAAGATGGTTTGAAAACACAGAAACTTTTATACTCCAATCATTCTTAGTAACATCAAAGAACCATATCCTGAAAAATCATTACTGGTTTGATACCTGACCCTTGTACAAACTGAAAACCGTTTCTTATACATACCCTGATATACCCTTGAGATATCCATGAGTTTTCTTACATTTTTATGCAAATGTTTAACCATCATCGATTATGATCTTGTTTTATTGAATCATATTGTTATCATATTGAACTGCTTTAGGATTGAATAGTTTTTATATATGTGGACCAGATTCGTGGTCTGATCATACCAATTGTCAAGTTAGGCCAATGTGTGCCTTGGATCCAGTAATTAGAGCAGTGTTGTGTGCTTGCTCGGGGTTAGTGCGTGACTGATCAGCAGCCTAACCTTGGTTTTTATAACTTAAAATGAATATCCAATTCTAATGAATAGTTAAAAAGAAACTTGATTCCTTTGAATCATCTCATTTGATCATGGTTTAACCTCAGTTATTGTTATCATGACTTGTTGATCTAGATAGCTCACCCTTGCGATTCTTTTATATATTTTATAGTTGAAAAGAATATGGATGATCGTGAAGTTCCTCAGTCCAAAGTGCGGGCCAATGTTCCAGTCGAGTTGGATTGAGCTAGCAGAAGTTTCATGCGGTAAAGAGATAGTCAGATTGTAAGAATGATTTTATTATCAACTGTAAGTTAAATTAGTTGGGATTTGGTACGATATAATAATTAAGGTTGTGGCTTGTTTTCATACTTTAACCTGTTGCGATCCGTGGTTTTGTGAAGCAGGGTCATTATAAATAATATTTCTTATACAGGTTGATATATTGTGTTTGTGTTGTGGACCCCAAACTTCTGACCCGGGTTTGGAGTGCGCCACAGGTTGGTATCAGAGCAACAGGTTATAAGTCACTGAAACAAGCCTAGATTGTCGGGATTGGGTAGAGGGTTAGGATTATGAATAGGAAATAGAAAGATAAGACGTCGCGAGGATGAGTGCGATTACATAGTAAGTCTCCGACACAGTTCGTATTGCGATTCGGGATTCTCAGCTTGTGACGTGATTTCCAGACAACGGCAATGGCAGATCCTGATTTCCCGATGTCATTTGATCGTTTGGAGCTTTCCGTTTGAGGATCGTCATCTTCTCTCAAATTGGATTTGTACCTTGTTCCTCCATCAGTATTAATGGCACTACCTTCTGTTATAATGGTTGCACTTCTTTAAGTTATTTTATGCTACTTTTCCATCTTTTGATATGAGATTACCTATTCAAGAACCTCCATCTGATTATTCTTCTTTCACTGGACATTCGGCTGTGACCGTATCTCTTTAATTTATCCTACATCCTGTTCTATACCCCCAGTTTAGAACTTGTCCTATGAAGCAATTGTACCTACAATGATGGATTCGAGAGCTAAGTAAATGGTGAAGTCAAGAAATTGTAAGTTCTGATATTCAGAAGAAGCAAGTAACCTCTGACAGAGCTCAAGTTAACTTGATATCAGAAAATAGATCAAAGACACTCCTACCAGGATTCACTAAAGCAAAACAGACTCAATCTTTGAAGACTACTGCAAGTGGTTTTGAAGCAAGAGTAGTTACTGGAAAGGAAGCTAGAGATAAAACTGTATTGGGAAGTGCTGATGAAAGAAGAGTACACAACACTACCAATGATCCAACTTCCTTGAGTGAACCAGGTATTGGAGCAACTCCTGAGAGATTGAATCAACTGGAATCTGTACAGATGGTTTACCATACCTACTTGAAAGAATACATCATGTTGTATTTCATGACAGATGGTAGGGTTTATCATAAAAGACAAAATGCCATTCCTTTGAAGTATTTTGAAGAATTGGAGCATGCACTTTTCTTACTTCAAGTGGATGACAGAATAACAGAGACTGCTGCAAACTACTTAAAAGAACAGATTCAGAGACAGAAAAGGCTTTATTCTGTTAAGTCTGATAGCATATATGTTCCAAAGTATAGAGATCACAATGGTGATATTGTTGATATGAAGCCTAATACTGCACAGATCAGAACGTATCTTGGTATTAAGGGACTTGAATTCAATCTTGAGTCTGACAAAGCTTATGTCATAAGACTAGATCAGGAGTTGAGAAAAGCAAAGATTAATGATCTCAGAGCTGCAATCTTTCAAACCGGTGAAGATACTGCAGAGCTTAAAGATGTTAAAAGGAGAATGATTGATGAACTAAGATATGCTGAGAAATGTTTGTTGAAGAACTATCTCAGAACAACTCCTGACATCAGATAGATCAGAAAATGAAGAAGCCAAGTCGAAGATCTACAACTGCTTAAATTCTGATATTTATACAGATTGAAGTTGTTATCAGAAGTTGAAATTGGTAAAAACTTTAAGGACTGTAAGTTGTAGTTATCTAGTCTATTTCTCATGCATTTGTACTTAATGTTTTTGACATCATCAAATATCTGTTAAACTTGTATATTTTGTTAATTTACAAGTTGGGGGAGATTGTTAGATATATTTGATAATGTCATGGCTAATGTGTTTTATGTTTAGCTTTCAGAATCTTACGTGAACAGGATAAATCAGTACTTAACTGTTGATCAGTACTTATACTGGAAGTCAGGACTTAAGGATATCAGTACTTATATTATCAGGAGATAATCATCAGAAGATAGATATCAGAACTTAAGTGCTGAAGGACAATCAGATAAGGACAGTAGCTGATTAAAGGAAAGAAGATCGAGATAAACATAAGAAGAGATATGCATGAAGAAGGAATTCTGTGAAGAATGGAATACTTGGAAGAAAAGATATCTGATTAATATATTTTAGGAAGCAGAATTATATTCCATATCAATTAGCGATTATCTTGTAACTGTGTAGTATATAAACACAGACATAGGGTTTACACTACAAGTGTTATCATTATTAGAAAAGATTATTCATTGTAACCCTTGCAGCTCTCGTGATATTTGTTCATCACTGAGAGGTAACAGTTCCATACTGTAACAGAGTTTATTGTTTCAATAAAGTTTGTTTTCTGTTACTTAAGTTCTTAAAGTTCGATTTGAGTGTACTATACACTGTATTCACCCCCTCTACAGTGTGTGTGTGACCTAACATAAAAGATGAAGTTACAAGATACTCCAACATACTTATATCCGAATACTACTTGAACTATCACCGTTCAAGTTATAATCAGTTTCAAAAGTTCATCACCCAGATGAGACTAAAAGATAAGACTTGAATAGATTCAATCTTTGAAATATTATTGAATGAAATGAAGTTAAGAGATACTTCATTAAGTCCCAATATATATATATTCATATATATATATATATCTCCCATACGTTTCCTGAAAACCTCTGTCATGTAAAGTACGAACAGAGTTGCAATATCCAATAAATTTGGAAAGGAAAGAATTTTGGCATAAACCCGATATCTTGCTGATCAGGCAAAGATACCAATAAGTAACCTTTTCTACTAGTAGATGGATGAATCCCCCATCGGTTATCACCCTGGCCTCATTAGGACCTTGTGTTGGACCACCACCCGGCCTCTTACGCGTTGATGGACTGCCACCCAGCCACTTACACTTTGATAGACCGTACCCCGGCCTGTCGCTTATGTCGACGCAATTTGATGGACTTACTTCCCGAACGTTGGGCAAGTAATCAAATTGGTTTCTCAAAACAGCAACCACGTTGCGAATGTAAAATACACCACAGAGCCGGATCCCCCAGGTTTTGAGCGAGTATTTAAATCCCCTTCGAAAGGAGGATCTTAAAGATTGCATACAGGAAGTTCAGGAAGGGAAAGAAGTTTTCCAGGAAAAGCATAAGTTTTGATAAGAAGAATTTCAGAAGATCTGAAGGCAGAGGAGGAAAGTCTGACAGAGGAGATTACACCAATGTTAAATTCTATAACTGTGGTGAGAAAGGCCACATATCTCCTGACTGTAAGAAGGTAAAGGGTGACAAAGGCAAGGCTCTTGTCACAAAGCAGAAAAGCTGGACAGACACCTCAGACTCTGAAAGTGAGGAGAACTATGCATTAATGGCAAATGCTGATAAAGAAAGTGCTGAGAGCAGTTCTGAAGCTGCTGAAATAAAGGTACCTCAGACTACTTATGCTTTTCATACTGATGATATTAATGAGTTGAGAAGATATCTTAAAACCATGTTTGTTAGCTATAGAGATCAAACTTTAACATGTGAAAGATTAACTTCTGAAAATCTTGCATTTAAGAAAAGGAATGATTTCTTAGAAAAAGAGTTAGTCATGTTCCATCAAACTCAGAAGGATAGAGATGATGCTTTTTATGTTAGGAATGAAGTGCTAAAATTAAATGAATCTCTAAAAACTGAGTTAGAAAAGGAAAGAGAGATTATCAGGACTTGGACTAACTCTGGCAAAACAACTCAAAATTTGCTAAGTAGTGGAAACTGGAAAGAGGGCTTAGGTTATGGAGAAGATAAGAATGATAAAGGAACTGAAGAAATTAAGCCTGTTGTTAAGCTAAAGCCAAAGTTTAAACCTGTTAAGTTTGTAACTGTAAAGTCTGAAAATGAGAAATCAGAAGTTAAAGAGGAATTAACTTCTGACAAACTAAAACAGGAAAAGACAGCTGAAGTGAACATAGGCTTAATGACAAAGAAGCAGCTTAAGCATAAGCTGAAAGATGTCAAGAATGCAAACAAGGTAAAATCACCTAGGAAAAATAGGAATGGAAAGGAAGGTGTGAATAAAAGCAATGATTATAAACCTGTTCCTGATGCTCCTAGGAAAACATGTCATAACTGTGGAAGTTCTAACCATCTGGCTTCTTTTTGCAGGAAGAATAAGAATATTAACTCCTTACCTTCAAAATCAGGAGTTAAGAGTCAGTCTGTTAGATACAAACCACAAAATCCTTGTTTTCATTGTGGTAGTTTATGGCATTCCATTTATACTTGTAAGGAATATCATAGTTTGTACTATGATTATTATCAAATAAAACCTTCTTTGAAGAAAGTTTCCATTGTTCCTTCTAGTGTAAATTCTGATTCAAAGTCTGATAGTGTAAGTTCTGATAAGAAAAATGTTAACATAAACTCTGATGCTAAATCCGCTGCAAATGTTAACAAACTTAATAAGGCCAAAGGATCCAAGCAAGTCTGGGTCCTTAAAACTAATAATTAGTGGTCTTTGTGATTGCAGGGCAACAGGAAAAATATTCTAGTTCTGGACAGTGGATGTTCAGGACATATGACTGGAAATAAGGCCCTGCTATCAGACTTTGTGGAGAAAGCTGGCCCAAGTGTTTCTTATGGAGATGGCGACATTGGAAAAACATTGGGATATGGCAATATCAATCTTGGAAATGTCATAATTAAACAAGTAGCTCTGGTCTCAGGACTTAAACACAACCTACTGAGTATAAGTCAAATCTGTGACAGAGGTTATCATGTTGATTTCTTTGAAGAACACTGTGAAATTGTGAGTAAATCTAAAGGCAAAGTTGTTCTGAAAGGATACAGACGTGGTAACATTTATGAAGCTAAGCTTTCAACAAGTACTGATGGTTCTGCAATCTGTCTGTTAAGTAGAGCATCAATTGAAGAAAGCTGGAATTGGCATAAGAAACTCTCTCATTTAAATTTCAACAATATAAATGAACTGGTCAAGAAAGATCTTGTGAGAGGATTGCCAAACACAGTATTTGCTCCTGATGGTCTTTGTGATTCATGTCAGAAAACCAAACAAAGAAAATCTTCATTCAAGAGCAAGACTGAATCATCAATTCTTGAGCCTTATCATCTTATACATGTTGATCTATTTGGTCCAGTAAATGTCATGTCTATTGCAAAGAAGAAGTATGCGTTGGTCATAGTGGATCAGTTCACCAGATACACATGGGTGTATTTCTTGCACACAAAAAGTGAAACTGCATCTATCTTGATTGATCATGTCAAACAGCTGGATAAAATGGTCAAAGATTCTGTGAAAATTTTAAGGAGTGATAATTGCACTGAGTTCAAGAATTTGATAATGGAAGATTTCTGCAAAAGCCATGGAATAAAGCAGGAATTTTCTGCTCCTGGAACTCCACAGCAAAATGGAGTTGTTGAAAGGAAGAATAGAACTCTCATTGAAGCTGCACATACAATGCTTGAAGAAGCAAAGCTTCCAACCTATTTCTGGGCTGAAGCTGTGCAGACTGCTTGTTTTACTCAAAATGCAACACTCATTAACAAGCATGGAAAAACACCATATGAGATGGTGAAGAAAAAGAAGCCAAATCTGAAATATTTTCATGTATTTGGATGCAAGTGTTTTGTTCTCAAGACTCATCCTGAACAGCTATCAAAGTTTGATCTAAAAGCTGATGAAGGAATCTTTGTTGGATATCCACTTTCCACAAAAGCCTTCAGAGTCTATAATTTGAGAACAAAATTGGTCATGGAATCTATCAATGTCTCTTTTGATGACAAGAAGATCACTGGTCTTAAAGATTTCATTGACCATGATCAGCTGAGATTTGAAAATGAAGACTCATATTCTGATACTAAAAATCCTGACAGTCTAAGTCCTGATACTGCAAACTCTGATGGATTAAACTCTGATGTTATTGAAACTGTGGTGACTATGTTAAAGGAAGATGCACCTATGCAGGGGGAGCATACTCAAGATCCTACCACATCTCAAGAAACATCAGAACATGCATCTGGCTCTTCAAGTTCTGATAAGCCAAGTTCTGATAGTGCTGAAAATCTAAATACTGAAGAATCCAACTCAGAGAGCATAGTTTCAGGGGGAGCATCAGAAAATGAAAATGAAGATAGCATGGATCATGGGGGAGCATCCAGTTCTAGAGAAAACCATCCATCTGCAAGGAAGTGGACAAAATCACATACACCTGATTTGATAATTGGAAATCCTGATGCAGGTGTCAGAACTAGAACAGGTACTTCAAATGAGTGTCTTTACAATTCTTTTCTCTCTCAGACTGAGCCAAAGAAAGTGGAAGAAGCTCTTCAAGATGCTGATTGGGTGCAAGCAATGCAGGAAGAGTTGAATGAATTTGAAAGAAACAAAGTCTGGACCCTAGTGCCAAGACCAAAGAATAGATCTGTTGTTGGTACAAAGTGGGTATTCAGAAACAAAACTGACAGTGATGGCATAATTACAAGGAATAAGGCAAGGCTGGTTGCAAAAGGATATTCTCAACAGGAGGGAATTGATTATGATGAAACATTTGCACCAGTTGCTAGGTTAGAAGCCATAAGGATATTTTTGGCTTATGCTGCTCACAAAAAGTTTACTGTCTTTCAAATGGATGTGAAAAGTGCTTTTCTCAATGGAGAATTGGAGGAAGAGGTATATGTTGAACAACCTCCAGGTTTTGTAGATACCAAACATCCAGATTATGTCTACAGGCTTGATAAAGCACTTTATGGACTTAAGCAAGCTCCTAGAGCATGGTATGAGACTTTAGCTCAGTTTCTTCTGGAAAGTGGATTCAACAGAGGGACAATAGACAAAACACTGTTCTACCTCAACCATGGAAAGGACTTACTTCTGGTCCAGATTTATGTTGATGATATCATTTTTGGATCTACAAATGACAAACTTCGCAAGAAGTTTGCCAAACTAATGCAGTCAAGATATCAGATGAGTATGATGGGGGAACTTAGCTATTTTCTGGGCCTTCAAGTCAAGCAGAATGAGGAAGGCACTTTTATTTGTCAAACCAAGTACACCAGAAACTTGCTAAAGAAATTTGGAATGCAAGATTGTTCAAGTGCATCCACTCCAATGGCCACTGCGACAAAACTGGATAAGGATACCGGTAAATCAGTAGATATTACTGACTAAAGAGGTATGATTGGCTCTCTACTCTATCTAACTGCTAGTAGACCTGATATCATGTATGCTACCTATCTTTGTGCAAGATTTCAAGCAGATCCAAGAGAACCTCACTTAACAACTGTAAAAAGAATCTTTAAGTATCTTAAAGGAACAGCTGCTCTGGGATTATGGTATCCTAGAGAATCAGATTTTAAACTAATAGGTTACTCAGATGCAGATTTTGCAGGTTGCAAAATTGACAGGAAAAGCACAAGTGGAAGCTGCCAATTTCTTGGAGGCAGATTGGTTTCTTGGTACAGCAAAAAACAAAAGTCAATTTCCACATCAACTGCAGAAGCAGAGTATATTGCTGCAGGAAGCTGTTGTGCACAGATTCTTTGGATGAAGAATCAGTTACTGGATTATGGGTTAACATATTTCAAAATCCCTATTTACTGTGATAATCAAAGTGCTATTGCTATGACAGGTAATCCCGTTCAACACTCAATGACAAAGTACATCAGCATCAGGTACCACTTTATCAGGGAACATGTGGATGAAGGTACAGCGGAATTGCATTTTGTTCCCACTGATCAACAATTGGCAGATATCTTCACAAAACCATTATGTGAAGCTACTTTTACAAGATTGGTAAATGAATTTGGAATGGTTTCAGGTTCTTTCTCTAAATCTGCTTAGACTTGTTCTGTGTTATCAGACTTTATGCTCAGTATTTACAGAATTAATCTCATTGTATATTCTGTGCTTAATTGATAAATGTCTTTAAGTACTGACTGTTGTCTGATATATGTTTCTAAACTCTGATACGTGATATGTTTGTTCTAGTACCTATTCAATCCTATGAGGATAACTGTGCTAGATAACTGACCTAATAGTCTTTAATAAACAAATAATTCCATGTAAGAAGTAATTATTTCGGTGGAAATCTTATGACACTAGCAAATTCTGATAATTGAGCTTAGTTAAGTTTACTTTGTATATCTTATTACTAAGTCACAAATTAGAATAATGCTACTCATCTGTTAAGTTCTGATACTAGTAAAACTGCTGAATGTACTAAGTGCTGATAAACCTCACTTATCAAAAAAAAAGCAAAAAGATCAAAGAATAAAATCAGGTACTCCTTTGAGATCTAGAGTAAAAATATGGAAGGGACGACCCAAGTGCATTGCTGGTATTAAGTAAATATGCATTAGAAAAGCAAAATATTTTCTTGGTGACTTTTCACACTCTATGATTACTGGAGAAATACTCTGAAAATAGCATAAATTCTGATAAACAGTCGTGACTCACTTACACTGAGAAGCCACTGTAAAATAGAATTGCAAAAGATGCATAAAATTAGCACAAAACAGTTGAGATGGACTCAAGCATGAACTCATTCATCAGTAGGTTTCAGGACAATGACAGATCTTTAGCAAAATTTTAGTTATGCCTTATTTCTAAGATGTATTGAACTGAATCAGACTTTACTCTTTGTCTGTTTTTAGCTTAATGCACACACTAATCACTCCATCTGAATGATGAAAATTTCTGTGGTGGTCTATGTTATTTTAGATAAACAGTCATAGTGTCATTATTGCACAAATTCTGACGACAAGTTCTAAGTTACACGTTCTGATGATTAAGTTCTGACGTCCATAACTCAGAACTTGTATGAGTATTTACTAAGATGGGCATTCCTTTTTCGAGTTAAGAAATTATGTTCTGATGACTGTTAAGTTCTGGTATAGGTCTAAGTTCTGATTTCTCAGTCTAATCCTTTACTTGGCTTATCTATGAATAAAATTTGATAACAGTCTCAGTTCGAACTAGAATATGTTGAAGTGGAAGATTAATAGTCACTATGATTAGGATTAATGGTATTCGTACTTGAACAGTCCACTGTTTCTTGTGTCTTGTGCGGTCTAGACCATGATTCCTCTTTCCAATGACTGTTATTCTTTTTCAAAGTCTAGGGAGACGAGGTAGAATTAATTCTACCTGTCAGCATTAAATATCTTTGCGTCTCTTGGCATTCTCTTGCCTATATAAGCAACCACTTCACATCAGTCTTTCCATCACATTCTTCTCACACACTTATCCTCCTTTTTCTGTCAAAAACACAATGGTTCGATACAACATGTTTTTGAACTACCAAACCTTCAATATGGAGCTAAGTTGTGCCGAGTGGCAGCAGGAGTGGCATGTAACAGCCATTCCTGAGGAGATCTGGGACTCTGTCCCACAGGAGGTGCTGACTCACCTTCTATTCTTCTATATGGATTACCATCGCCATCTGGAGCGATTGGAGGAAGAAAGGCGGGAAGCTATCCGTCAGCAAGAGCGAATCATACGACTCGCCATCTTGTTCGTCGAAGATAGGAAGAGGAAGATGACTTAATCTTGTCTTCTTCCTGTTCTTCTTCATCCTCAGCTTTGTCAGGCTTCTTAGCTAGGACTAAAGCTGTTGATGTTAGGATTAGGAGCTTAGGGAAAATCTTGTATAAGTATTGATGTAATTCCATTTCATAAATGTATTGTCTTGATATATTAATGAAAGTTGTTTTTACTTCAAGATTTTATCTTTGAGTTATTTCATCTTGTGTTGATAAATCCTGATTGATGTTCTGATGACCATATATATTTTGTTTTATATTAAGTTCTGATTCATTTTCAGCACTTACTCATCTAATTTATCTTGGTCATTTTCATGTGATGTATTTTCAGAATATCAATAATGCAGTGAAAAATAATTCAATCAGTACTAATGGTTTAAATTTTGAATTAAAACTGTTTCTCTTGATTAATGGAACGGTTTTTCCTTGAAACTAGGCAACTGGGTAAGTAATGATTCCTGTTTTCCTCGAGCCCAGTAACTGACCGTTACTACTGCATGTCTGACAGGTGTCCAACGGTAACATTTTTTGTTCAGAGTATAAGTACAATAGAGAGAAGATTTCTTTAATCTTTTATTTTCTTTATACTTTATCTCTCTCCTTACTTTTACTCTCTTTCTCCTTCTTTCTCACGTTGGTTTTTCATACAGATATTATCTCAAACACCTAACAGGCATACTTGAATCTCAATATTTTTTTTTCACATGGCACCAAAGGATTTAATCATTGATGAAGCAAAGTTTGTTCCAAACAACTATGCAGCAATTCTTGATCATGCTGAAGCTCCATCTGAATTGCACTTTGTGCAAGATCTTCTTGCACATAGTGAGGTTGGGTACGCCTTAACTCAGCCTGAATTATTTTCAAGTCAACAAGTTCTGAAGGTTCTGGAGGACTGGAGTTTTTGATGATGGTGGTAAACGAGGAACTCCCAGTATTATCTTCCAAGTGGGTGATTCATCCTATGTAGTCACTCCTAGTACAGTACGAAGAGCATTACATCTTCCAGAAGATTGTACTTTCTCTATACCAGAGGAATCAGAACTTCGGGAGTTAATGACTGATTTGGGATATGAAAAGAGTCTGATAAAACTAGGACAATTGAAACGGGCTCATATCAGAAGAGAATGGAGTTTCTTCTTCGATTGCATCACCAAGGCTTTTGGCAACAAGTGTTCAAACTTTGATGCTATCCCAATCATGAGTCAGCACATCGGGTATTCACTTATCAATCAAACTCACTTTGATTTTGCACCTGCTTTAATTGGTTTTATTGGGGATAGGATGACAGAGGATAGAACTCTTGTTTACTTTGCTCGATTCTGTCAACTTATTTATACGTATTGTACTGATGAACTCCAGTTAGTCAGTACTCAAACCCCACCTTTTAAGGTTGCAAAAAGGTACTTTAACGACCTGATAAATGCTGACACAAAGAAATCAATGGTGAGACCATTACAGATTCCTCAGTCTGTGAAACAGATTCTGGTAAATGCTGATCCTGCTACTTACAAATCTGTTTACTCCAATGTTCAACCAACTCACCATAACCAAAATTCATCATTTTCAGTCCCTACCACTCAGGGTATATCTCAGCCTACCCTCAGAACTTATCTCAAATCCTATCTCTCCACTTCACAGACTGCTCAACCTTCTTCTTCAGCACCTACTGTGAAGCCTACATCCTCTAAGCCAAAGAGAACAAAGACTGTTCTTCAAACACCTCAAAAGAGGAGGAGAATTACTTTGAGAGATGAATCAGATTCTGAGGACCAGATTCCTTCTTCAGAACCTGTGGTAGAATGAAGCTGAGAAAGCAACTTCTCATAAGGATTCTGCAATTGGGGGTTCTAGGCTTCTCAAGAGGCTTAGACGAATGATAGTTCCTGAAACTCCCAAGGAATCCAAATCAACAAGGAAGTACAAGAAACAGAGGGCACAAAGGCCAGTTTCAGATGATGAGGAGGAAGCATCTAAGGAAGGGGATCAGGAATCTCTGATCTCACTAAGATAAGGAATTTGCTCCAGTCACTTCTTCTCCATCAACTCCATCTCAGGAAGCTGTATCTGACAAGGCTAACTCACCATCTGTGTCTCTTGTTGATCCAGGCACAAGTGCTGAAATTGATATTCTGAACCTGGTTGTGCCTGAAATACTTTTCTTAGAAGCTCCAACAGCAAATAATCCTTCCACAAACACCTGTTACTGATGCTGTTCAAACTCCAGAGTTATCAACAACACCTTCTCTGCATCAAGATGCTGATGATCAGATTTTAGGTGAGCATCAGGATATGGCTGTGATCAGAACTTAGTATCAGATCAGCAATTAGAGGATGCTGAAGCCTCCATTGCTACTCACACTGTTGTCTTATCAGAAGATACTGATTCTTTAAGTTCTGATGCTGCAAATGTTGGAGATACTGGTGAAGCTGCTCCAACTGTCGATGCTGATGAAGCAGGTCCTTCAGGACATACTCCTCCACCGACTCTTCCTAAGTCTGAACTGGTAAAGGAGTTTGTTATCAGGGATGCACCAGTGCCTTGGAGTGAAACTCCTGCAGGTCAGGAGTGGACTAAGGAATGGAACTCAGTTTCATGTGTTCCAAATGCTTTACATCTTGCTGAGCACTTGACTAAAGCTGATGAAATGTTAAATTCTGATGATTTTAAAACCCAGCTTAGAGTCACTGCATTGAGTATTAAACATCTACAAGGTCTTCATTCAACTACTCATGCAGAGCTACACAAGATTCAGGAGAACTTTATCAAACAGGAACAAGTTTGGAAAATTGATAAGAAAAAGTTCTTTCAACCTACCCATTGACAGGATTGCTTATATTGAGAAAACTCAAGAGAAACAACAAGCTCAGATTGATCAAATTCTGACAAATCAAGCTTCTCAGCAATCGCAACTTACTGAAATTCAGACCTCAGCGGAACTACTTATCTCTCTTTTACTACCTACTGATGCCAAAAAGGGGGAGAAGGTAATTAAGTCCAAATGTCAAAACCAACAAGACACTGCAAGGAAAGGATGATGGAAAAGATGACCAAGGAAACTCTGGAATGGGTAGCGGTCATAGTCAAGGTAGAAGGTTTACATCAAGACAAGCTAGTCACAGAACAAGTTCTGATACTGGGAAAAGAATAAGTTCTGCTGCTGGTAAAAGGATAAGTTCTGATGAACTTCTAGATCTTGATGAGGAAATGTCAAGACAGTTATTTCTTCAAGAAAATCCAGGAATGGACTTGGAAAGTTTAAAGGAAGAAGAAGCCAGACTTGAATCAGAGAAAGTCACATCTAAATCTGAAGCTTCTGGTAAAAAGTCACTTCCAAAACTTAAAGGCATTGTGATCAAAGAAAGGACACATACTGAAGCAACATTGGCTAGATCACAACCACAGATAGATCCAAGATCCAAGGGTAAAGAAAAGGTTGGTGAACCTATCAAGGGTTATGTACCTCCTGTGGAAGAAGAAATTGCTGATGAAAAAGATGATCTTGCTCTGACTTCAAGAAAAGTTCTTAAAACAACCTCTGACATGGCTCAAGTTGTTCAGGAGTCAAGAAATTGTAAGTTCTGATATTCAGAAGAAGCAAGTAACCTCTGACAGAGCTCAAGTTAACTTGATATCAGAAAATAGATCAAAGACACTCCTACCAGGATTCACTAAAGCAAAACAGACTCAATCTTTGAAGACTACTGCAAGTGGTTTTGAAGCAAGAGTAGTTACTGGAAAGGAAGCTAGAGATAAAACTGGATTGGGAAGTGCTGATGAAAGAAGAGTACATAACACTACCAATGATCCAACTTCCTTGAGTGAACCAGGTATTGGAGCAACTCCTGAGAGATTGAATCAACTGGAATCTGTACAGATGGTTTACCATACCTACTTGAAAGAATACATCATGTTGTATTTCATGACAGATGGTAGGGTTTATCATATAAGACAAAATGCCATTCCTTTGAAGTATTTTGAAGAATTGGAGCATGTACTTTTCTTACTTCAAGTGGATGACAGAATAACAGAGACTGCTGCAAACTACTTAAAAGAACAGATTCAGAGACAGAAAAGGCTTTATTCTGTTAAGTCTGACAGTATATATGTTCCAAAGTACAGAGATCACAATGGTGATATTGTTGATATGAAGCCTAATACTGCACAGATCAGAACGTATCTTGGTATTAAGGGACTTGAATTCAATCTTGAGTCTGACAAAGCTTATGTCATAAGACTAGATCAGGAGTTGAGAAAAGCAAAGATTAATGATCTTAGAGCTGCAATCTTTCAAACTGGTGAAGATACTGCAGAGCTTAAAGATGTTAAAAGGAGAATGATTGATGAACTAAGATATGCTGAGAAATGTTTGTTGAAGAACTATCTCAGAACAACTCCTGACATCAGAGAGATCAGAAAATGAAGAAGCCAAGTCGAAGATCTACAACTGCTTAAATTTTGATATTTATACAGATTGAAGTTGTTATCAGAAGTTGAAATTGGTAAAAACTTTAAGGACTGTAAGTTGTAGTTATCTAGTCTATTTCTCATGCATTTGTACTTAATGTTTTTGACATCATCAAATATCTGTTAAACTTGTATATTTTATTAATTTACAAGTTGGGGGAGATTGTTAGATATATTTGATAATGTCATGGCTAATATGTTTTATGTTTAGCTTTCAGAATCTTACGTGAACAGGATAAATCAGTACTTAATTGTTGATCAATACTTATACTGGAAGTCAGGACTTAAGGATATCAGTACTTATATTATCAGGAGATAATCATCAGAAGATAGATATCAGAACTTAAGTGCTGAAGGACAATCAGATAAGGACAGTAGATGATTAAAGGAAAGAAGATCGAGATAAACATAAGAAGAGATATGCATGAAGAAGGAATTCCGTGAAGAATGGAATATATGGAAGAAAAGATATCTGATTGATATATTTTAGGAAGCAGAATTATATTCCATATCAATTAGCGATTATCTTGTAACTGTGTAGTATATAAACACAGACATAGGGTTTACACTACAAGTGTTATCATTATTAGAAAAGATTATTCATTGTAACCCTTGCAGCTCTCGTGATATTTGTTCATCACTGAGAGGTAACAGTTCCATACTGTAACAGAGTTTATTGTTTCAATAAAGTTTGTTTTCTGTTACTTAAGTTCTTAAAGTTCGATTTGAGTGTACTATACACTGTATTCACCCCCTCTACAGTGTGTGTGTGTGACCTAACATAAAGTAGTAGTATATGAGCAATGTTTATATAGAAGAGTTTTTTAATGAGCCAATGTTATGCAGGATTGTCATGTCTTTGCATTTGTGAATCGTGTGATTTGGCATGATGTTAGCAATATCATACTTGAAGGAAACACATATGATATTCACAACTTCATAATGGAGCCTGCAGGACTTTTGAGACCTGTATCTTCTGATAAGATTATTGTTTTCGCACATGATACCATTGTCCATCCCGTTCCCTTTGAATTAAATACAATTCCAAGGCACAAGTTTGAGCTTAAGACTATTCCTGAGATTTCTGAACTTGCAATGTCACTTTCTGAACATGAGGTCCCTGTACATGCTATAGGTATTTTTGTATCTTATCACATAATTGTTTTTATTTTAAATGAACCTTTACAAATTCTAATTAGATGACATTGCATAGATATTGTTGGCATGGCTCAAAACATTGAACCAATAAAGCAAGTTTATACACGATTTGGTGAGAAAAAATTTCTTTGTTTTGAGTTATTTGATGGCAGGTAAGATCATGCTTTCACCAATAAATGTAGTTTCGATCAGGTACTGATGATGTAGCAACGGCGCTAGAAGAAAATGTTGTGTATCCTCTAATAGTGATCTTGACAATAATGAGGCCACTAATCCATAATGGTTCCATTTACTGTTAATATACATATCTTTACTAGAAACTATAATTATTTTTCATGGTGAAAACTAACTCTTATTGGTAAATTGCTTCTAATAGGTGCACTGCAGATAAAAAGTTCATCATGTTCACAGATTTATTTTAATATTAATCATCCGGCTGTTGAGGTGTTGAGGCAAATGTATAAACACTTTTTGGGTAATGTAAATTATTAGTACTGGGAGAGATATAAACATGATTGAATTGTATAAACTCTAATGAACATGTTGTGTACTATTGTATCTACAACATACTTGGTGGAGCAGTCTAAATAAACTACTTTTGGCGTGAAGTCTTCCCTACACATTTGCAATCAATTTATTCATAATAAGATTTAGCCAGATTGTGTTCTGGAATGTCTGCTATTTTGCATTACATTTGAGTTTTTATCATCTTAAAGATGATTGTTTTGAGATTTTAGTATTCAGCCAAACTTTCTCTTATAATTTGGAATAAATTTTAATGTAGACTCATATGAATGTTTTACTCATCTAATCATTTGTTATATGTCATTGCCGAAATCAATGTTTACTTATGACAAGTGAATATAATTTTAGATGTTGCTATTACAAATGGGAATAACATACAAAATAAATGATACTCTTTTCCATGTAGATTGGAAGAAAATGATGCAATTTGAATATAGATAACAACAATGTTCACTTTGATCCAATAATCTTACAAACACTTTCTGCAGAATAATATTGTCACTAATTTATAGTAACATTGATTAAACATTAACATACTAACATTCTTATAATAATATACTGAAATATGAATTGCAACCATAATCATCCACTAATATGCGAATTCTACCAATTGCTTCAATCAACTGATCAGCCTGGCCATTCAAATTAGCAAGATGTTCCTTCCACCCATCGCCAAAATTTTGAAAGCCATTCACCATCTCTGCAGCGTTTAGTTTCAAGTTGTCTCATGACCACGTAGGGAGGTGGACATATCACCTAGGAATCTGAGTGGATTTCCCATATAAGATGGTAGAATTTCATCACTGCTTTGGGATGATTCTCCACATTTTTTCCTTGATCCATTCTGCAAAATATCTTCTATATTGTTGTAAAGGAGAGAGATAAAATTATGAAGCAAACGTCCAGAAATTAGTAAGACATGAAAAGAAATAGACATGTAAAGAATACTTTAACTGTTCTTGGAGGCCAACCGAACGAGCAAACAAATTAGATTGTCTGCTTTCCATGGATGCATACAACTCTGAGAAGAAAACATTTACATATTCCATATTATTGTTGAAATCTGCGCAAGTGACAGCAAATTGGTTCAACTCTTCCATTGCCACATTTTTAATCCCTGACCATCGTTTCCTCTTTGCACTGCGTGAATTCATTGTTGACGCTATATAAGAGAAGGTGTAAGAGAGAGTGTTTGTGTTAATGTGATTGTATGTGTGAGGTCATGTACCTTTCCCTTATATAAGCATCAAACTTTGATAACTGCCTGTTCTATAATGTGTAGTTAAATAACTGCAAGTCAGTTACCTAAAACTTTGGTAACTGCAAGTCTCCATAACTCTCATCATAAATATTTCTCTGGGAGCGAGTCTTTGACAACCAACGGACAATATCCAATTCATCATCAAAATACTCCTGCATGTACAAATTTGTGACCAAATGTAAACATGTTCAAATATAAAACACAAAAAGACGTTTATAAAGAAACATATTTCGGGAATTCCCTTGAATACTATCACTCAAAGTACCATGACATAAATGCATAAACCATCTGTATCTTATTGATATAATATAAAGAAAATGTTAATTACTTATGATTTTACATTGAAATTATCGTCAATCTTAATTAGTTCTTCACAACATGAAGGAACATATAATCTTGAAAGCGGTATGTTCCACAACAATTACGAATGTGATTCATGCATTCCATGTTAATAACGGAAATCTTAAAGTCTGAAGTACCGTAATTTTCAAAAAGCATAATGCAACCCCCACGTACAACGTACTTCCGTATGATATGAAAGACCTCATTTTAGTGATGGACTCCTTATAAAACCAGAATAAAATACAAACATACCAGTGCCCCGAACTCTAATGTATGATCTGTAATAACCTTCGAAAACTTGGCATAATGCTGAACATCATTTGCCTCAGCTGTTAAAATCCAACATGGCAAACAATTTAAAAATTTCAGGTTTTTAAATATAAGCTGTCAATGACAAGATACCTCCATAAGTCCCCTCTTTTGGAATGACAGATTCATCAGAAACACATAATTTAAACTTAAGTGGTTCGTCAGTATGCTGGAGAGCAATGGTATCGCGAATTTTAATTTGTGTTTCTCAAATGAACCAATTCCACTCATTACTAAAAAGCACTGCATCATGAACACATTTTACATAGATAGGTCATTCTTGATCCTCAAAACAAAATGTAATGATAGCAGACTTTTTACATAAATCAAATTTGTTGGAAATATATGAATTGATAGCCTAGAAGGTACAAAACTATTAGAGACAACACATTAAAAAACCACAATCTTTACAATAAATATATAAATATGGACATCTATTTTTGTACAAACAAAACAGATCTAAATTTCTTTTAGATCCATTTATGCATCAATTTACATTCAACGACCAATGTAACATCAATTCTTATTATAACAATGAAAAAATTATAAGAAAATTGAACAACTTACCTCTTTTCAGAATTAGCATCCCCGATGAAATGCTATGAATTAGTTATAGTAGTGAATGAGGCACTTCAAGCTCTAACCTATAATCAGCTTCAAATTTGAAAGAGAGAGTTTATGAATTGTCAGTGACTTTTTTCTAATTCAAATTGGAAGAGAGAGTGTGTGAATTGTAAGTGAGTTTTGTACACAGTATGGTGATTTACTTTTCCCCTTTGTTGTTGGAATATGTTTTGTATTATTCAAGTATTTTGTCCATCCTGAAAACATAGATTTATATGTTAAATTAACATTACACTTTGCTTTATAATTTGTATGGAAATATGAATGTTTTATTAACGTATTTTTATTAAATTCAAATAATTCTATAATTATATTTTATATTAATACATGACATACGTTTGAAAAGTCTTTAATAAGTTGCCGCTATATATACTTTTTAATAATAATACAGTACATACTTTTTCATATTAATACTGTTGTATTGTATATTTACCTTTTTAAAATAAAATTAAATCACATTATTTCATTTTGGTATTGTTTAAATTATTCATGGAAATATTATTTGATAAACTATTACTTAAACTCGACAAAAGCGAAAAATAAACTATTAAAATAATAAAAAAAATGGTTACAACAAAAATTTAGTGCGAATTGTGAAAATTAATAAAATTAATTTATTTTTGGCTAGCGCGCGGGCAAAGGTACCTAGTTAAAATGAAAATGAAGTAAAAGGTGAGATATCGATATTTACGTGAAATTAAGACATGTCAATTTTTCTGGCAAAAAAAAGATATGTCAATTTTAGTAAGTGTTTGGTCTTGGTCGATAACCTAGGCCTGATAGGCTTGTTTTTATCTTGTCTTCTCTCTTTCTCTCTCTCTCTCATTGGATAAGATCATATGGCGGATACTGAAATTTTCCGTACGGTCTTGGGTATAATCGGTTAGTATTCTATTCTTCTCGCAAGCCTGTATATATATTGCTGAAATGAACTCATTCATGTGTTTAATTTATTACAGTTTGATACAGATTCAATTGTAGAGCTTTGTCTACTGTCCTACCTTTTCTAATCCCTTGATGTGTTTGTGTGTGTATAAACTACACTTGTGTTTACGTTGATGCATGCTTGATAACTTCTAGTTCTCTTTTAATAGTAAACCCTAGAACACAGTATAGTTTGACACCGTATAGTTCAGCAAAATAAATAATTATATTAAATCGTTTATTCCTCGGACTTTTTGTTTCCGGATTAAGCTCCGACATCAGCTAGCAACATATATATAGTTAGTAAAAAATGTTGAACCAAGTAGAGTATGAGTAAAATGTCTTTTAGTAATAATTTACAGAGCTAGCTTAGTTTAATGTTCGTAACGATCTGATATTTTAATGTATTCTTATGGTTTTAACTTTTATTTACATTTGTATGTTCATCAACTGATGTTCTAGTTGTCCGTGTACTTGTTCAATTTAATTGGTTAATTGTTTATGTTCATACTTAATTCTCACTAATCAGGAAAAATGAGTAATGAAATTAAGTTATAAAATCTTGCAATTGGGATCTTTAAGATACTGCTTGATGTTTATTTTCTTTGATGTTTGTTTGTATGTATTGATAACTAGTTAAAATTAATTAAGTCAGGATAATTACCATTGTTTGTAACTCATCTATATATATGCTTCTTTTGTTATTAGAGTACTATCAATAATTATCTGTATTTTGTATTGATAGAGAATTAAAATATTTGATCAGAATTTATACAATTACATTTGTATGCGATGCGAGCGGTTTGACATATATATGCTGCTTGTTTAATATATTTTTCAATGCCATCTCTTATCTTTTATTCTTTTTGGACAGGGAATGTCATCTCCTTTGGCCTATTTGTTTTGGCCGTGTAATTACTCCCTCTCTTAGTGTGTGCGCCGGCGCAGGCGTTTGTGTGATTTTTAAAAATTTAATTCAATTTTGTGTTTACTTGGGTAGGCCAACATTCTACAGAATACTAAAGAATAAATCGGTGAAAGGGGTGAGACCTGAATATCATCTTGCCATGATGATGAACTGTTTCTGCTGGGCGCTCTATGGTATGCCGTTTATAATCCTAGAAGCATTTTTGTGCTAACCGCCTATAGCATTGGCCTTGCTATACAACTTCCTTATCTCATCATCATTCTTCTCTATGTCAACAATAATAAAAAAAGGGTATGTACCTTTTTCATACCTACTTTTATTACTTTCATGTCGGGTGAATATATCAATGAGTGATCCATATACATAAATGTATGTAGTACAGATGTACATAGGAGGTGCATTTCTGATTGAATTGGTGGTGATCAGCCTTGCCATTGGATCAGCGATTAGACTAGTACCCACGATGGAGTCAAAAAAGAAATTGGTTGAGGTATTATGCGTATTATCCAGTGTAACGACTTACGCAGTTGAGGCTGTATGCGTGGTATGTATGTCTGGAGTTGTGAAAAAAAATTAATTGGGGTAGCCCATAACTAGACTACCATATATTTGCGTAGAAAGTGTAGCAATGCCGATCTGTTATGTAAAGAGCTCATTATATATTTATGTGTGACAGGGAGAAATTGTGACTACGGGGAGTGTGTGGAGTGTTGAGTGCGTGCATTTTGGTAGTTGTTGGGCAGGACCCTTTATGCACTTTGCTGGACCATCTATGCCTGCCTTCAATTTAAATCTGACCCTATCCTTTTGGTAATATATGTATAAAAACTGTAGCTTTCTCGTTTGACATCCAGTGTCTTGTTTTTAAGATGTGCAGTTGATTAATATGATCTCTTGTAGTCTATGAATTTATTAGGTGTTTTGTGGGGAGTGTTCCAGCTTAAACTATACGATGTGTACAACAAAAGTAGTGCAAGGTCTGGCGCTGCTGATAAGAAGCTTGCAACAGCTGACGTGCAGGTCCAAGGAATGGGCACAGCTTAGTTTGAACATAATCATAATTAGACTTATTATGGGGACTAGTTTATTACTAACTTTTAGCTACTTTAATCAAGTTTCTGGTGTGAACTTCAGTACTTAGTATTATTAATTGCTCCATCTTATTTCTGGACAAACGGTCCTGCCGTAATACACACACATAAAGTCACAAACAATGGGGTGTTTGGATCGGGTTAATGAGGCTTCGGTTAATTGAAATCGGTTCTCAATCCTATATTATAGTGTTGGGATTAGTAATTTGATGGTTGAGAAAATGAAAAATCCCGCCTTCTCATTGATGGTTAATATCATACTCCTTTTTATCAATTGTGTTACCATTTCATGCTAATTATCATCAACTTCCATTGTCAAACCCCTCATTCTCATTTGAGAATTCCATTCTCCCCACCCCCATATGGAGAATACTAATGAAAATTTTCTTTATCTATTCTAAAGATAACATTGCGTAAATTAGATAAAAATTAAGTTATGTGTAGGCTAATTTGTGCTCATTTACAAGTTAAAGAATTATTTGGTTTGCACGGGGTATAGACAAAACAGCTCGAGGACAGCAACGTCATTTTATTGAAATTTAATCAGGCAAAACGGCCGAAACAGGATGTGTATATATCAATAACGTATCTTTCACAAACTCGTGCTTCTGTACTTTAGTAAACAACTGCTTATTATAGTTTTAGATTTTGTGATTTGATTTGATTTACATTTTGTTAGCAGTCCTGCGGAACACGCATTGACTCACCAAAGAACTAAAATTTTCTTCATTTGACGGGAACTCAAACTTTGCGAATGTTAAATGCTAGTTAAAGAGTAATGGAAAGAAGGTTAAAAATAATAATTTTTTTAATGCAAATAACTGAAGATATATGCGAAAAATATTATTTGGGATACGTATTTATCAGTGAGGTATTCTACTTTATACTAGATACACAGTTATTAAATGACTATTTTTTTATGATACGTATTGGCAAATACATTTCTTAAAGGTAACCAAACTGAAAATACGTATTTTTTTACTTTTCTGACATACTCAATT